>NC_066583.1:309621900-309923566 GCF_024323335.1 Lathyrus oleraceus
TGATATTGAAACTGAGTTAGAAGAACTTATTAAGTGGACAGAAATCACAAAATCAGTGAAACAAGAGCCTTTTAAGACCATATTGAAAAGAAAGTATCGACCTCAGTTGGTTATGGCATTCGCAATCCCATTATTTCAACAGCTTAGTGGGATCAACGTTGTTGCTTTTTATTCACCTAACCTTTTTCAATCTGTGGGAATGGGACACGAGGGTGCTTTAATTTCTGCGATTATACTTGGAGTTGTTAACCTTACTTCTATCTTTATCTCCGCTAGTATCGTCGATCGATTTGGTCGAAGATTCTTGTTCATAACCGGGGGTATTCTGATGTTTGTTTGTTTGGTAAGTGAATTCCTAGAACTTGTCTATATTTGAATTAATTTATATATTTTTCTGCTACTAATTATCAAATAATTTGTGTGAACAATGTGAAGATTGCTGTGTCCATTGTGCTGGCAGTTGTAAGTGGTGTTCATGGTACAAATGGCGTATCGAAGGGCAATGCAATATTGGTATTGGTGCTTTTGTGTTTCTACGCTGCCGGTTTCGGTTGGTCATGGGGTCCTCTAACGTGGCTAATTCCAAGTGAGATTTTTCCAGTAAATATCAGAACCACAGGACAAAGCATAGCTATTGGAGTACAATTCATACTAACATTTGTGTTATCACAAACGTTTTTGACAATGCTATGCCACTTTAAATTTGGGGCCTTTGTGTTCTATGCTTTTTGGGTTGTGGTGATGACTCTATTTATTATCTTCTTCTTGCCTGAGACTAAAGGAATTTCTTTGGAGTCAATGTACACTATATGGGGAAAACACTGGTTTTGGTCCCGGTTTGTTAAAGGAGAAGATGATCAAGAAAATCAATCATGAAGTTTGTACACAATAATGGAAATTTTGGTGTTCACTAAGAGCTGCTTGTCTCATGAATTAAAACTTCATTTATAAGTTTATATTTATAAGGTAGTTAGAATTTTTTTAAGGAATTTAAAGTTTTAAGCATTTAATCTATTTATTTTTAATTTTTTTTTGGAGGAAGTATTAAAACAATTGATTGTTAAACTTTTAGAGTCATTTTCATTAATTTTTAAATTTTTAGACCAAATTTAAAATATAAAAAATAAGGATCAATTTACAAAATTTGAAGGGACCAATTTGTAAAATTTGAAAATTATTAGGGACTTATTTATAATTTTTTGAAAATTTTAGGGATGAATTTGAATTTTTCATAAAATATGAGGACCATCTGTAAAATTTGAAAAATAAATAATAAACAATTTAACATTATATTATATAGAATGAAAGAGCAATTTCAAATTCTTTACTTGCATAATTGTATGTGGTGAATTATGATTGTGTCTATGAGATGTTGCGTTGTGAATACGATTATGTGCCATGAATGTAGTTGTATGTGCTACATTGGGGTGTGTAGTTTAGAAGTAGAAACTATTGTTGAATGTTATATTGCATGTTGCTATGGTTAGAAGTGGAACCATAATTGCTGTTGTAGCATTATTTGCATGCCATGCATCATATTGTGTCGGCATGTTAAAAGAGGCGGGTCATTGATTCGGAAGTGGGAACTTGTGATCGTCTGGGGTTCAAAAGTGGGGACCTGGGGTTCAAAAGTGGGACCCTATTCGAATGAGGAATCATTGTTGAATGGATGTAATCAGTAACAAACCTATGATGTCCAAACTGATACCACATGAAAAAAGTCGAGTTGTGACTCACATTGCATGCATAAAGGCTATGTGAATTGAATTGTTGTGTTGATATAAAGCATTTAGAGAAGATTCAAAATATTGGTTCGCTATCCAAAAGTATTTGGATGAGATGATAAAAGATCTCCTCCATCTTAACTAGAAATCTTGAGTTTGAATCAGCTCTAAGTACACAATAGTTTTAAAAATTTTGAGAGAGAACTTTACCACTCATTGTAATCCTACATATTAGAGATAAATATAAGTTTTGTTATTGTGGTAGTTAGTAGCTAGTTTTGTTATTGTGGTAGTTAGCAGCTAAAACTAACTGTAATTGTTAATTGTTTCATTTTCTTACTTTCCACCTGATGTATATATAATTCCATCCCTGTGACTGTTGCATTATGAATGATAATAACTCTGAGCTTGTTCTACATTCCCTTCATCAATATTACTCTCGGTAAATGATGAACTTTTCATCCTCAATACTCTTAACATGGTATCATTTGCATGAAATGATCTTTCGCTTCAATTCATTTCTTTCATATCTGCATGCACGATTGATTTTTAAAGAATCGGTGGTCCAAGGTTCACCAATGGAGTCTCTATAAAATCAAGAATTAGGGATCAAAGATCCATCTCAATCTTAAGAAATGGCTACAAGTTTTGCATCGGCGAAATCCAATAATCAATTCGGACCAAAAAATTTGATCAAAGCTTCAAGAAAACAACTATTTTCTTTGGAATCAACAAGTGGAAGGAGTTATTTTAACGCAGAAGATGCATAAACTTGTTGTCAATCCTCAAATTCTGTAAAAATACAAATCGATTCAGGATCACATTATAGGTACTTTCTCTAATAAGTGTGAGGCTTAGATCGTTCAAGATCAAGTTGTGTTCATATGGATTTTATCCATCATCTCTGAATCTGTCTTGCCTAAGGTTTTAGCGTGTAAACACTCCTTTGGAGTTTGGGAAAAAATTCATCAGTACTTCAATGCCCAAATGAAGGCTAGGGTTCTTCAGATGAGAGTTGAGCTCAAATCCACAAAGAAGGGTAACAACTCAATCACAAAAATTGTCTTGAGAATAAAATCCATCGCAAACTCCTTGTTGGGCATTCGAGACACAATTACCGAGAAAGATCAGATAGATACAATCTTGGATGGACTTCTCGGAGAATAAAATATGTTTGTAATGCTAATATATGACATTCATGTATCACCAACACTCTGTGTATTGACGCTCTCCTTTAGGTTCAAGACACACAAATGGATAAGTTCCGTCAAGAACTTGTTGCGTCAACCATTGCTAACAATATTGCCACACAAATCAAGAAGCAAGTAGCTCCAGAGGAGTGTATTTAGACAATAATGGTAGAGGTAATAGGTACAATCGAGGTTGTGGCCGAGGCAGAGGAAAGCATCCAACTGGTAATCGTCCCACCTGTAAACTATGTGGCAAGTATGGCCACTCTGTTACAACATGTTGGCATCACTTCGATGAGAATTTTATGCCCTAAAGTGCCATCATTGCTCAACCTAATCCTGCTAGTAGCTCAAATCTCATTAATAAAACACCTCAAGATGGTTCACAAAGTTCTCAGGTTATGGCTATGATGGCTCCCATCGGTCGATCAACTGCTACTACTTAGGAGTTTTCTCTACCCACAAAATTAAAATCTAAAGTGTCATTCGCCGACTCTGGTGCTTCCCACCACTTAACCCCCTATGATTTTCATTTAAGAAGAATTAAGCCATATGTAGGGTCCAACAAAGTCTATGTCGGGAATGGAAAAACTCTTAGCATAAAGTCTGTAAGCTCCACTCAATTTTACTCCAAACTCGTCCCAAATCATAAATTAATCCTTGCTAATGTCCTACAAGTTCCAGATATCACTAGGAATCTACTATCTGTTTCGAAATTCTCGAGTAATAACAATGTTATTTTTAAATTCCTATCTGACAAATATTGTATTAAATCTCAAGGTTCTAAACAAATGTTGAAGGAATTCTAGATTCTAATGGCCTATATTGCTTCCCTCAACTATCCTTGAAGTCATCCAGCTCACACTGCCTGAATAAACACTTGAATCCTTACACGGGTATTCAAAGTTATGTTGTTTCTCATTCTGATTATCATAAATCAACTATTTGTAATACTAGCATTCTATGGCATCATTGGTTAGGACATGCCAATTTTCATTGAGTTGCTCATATACTCAAGTTGTGTAACATTCCTAGCACTAATAAATAAATTTTCTTTTGCACTTCCTGTAATCTTGGTAAAACTCATAAAGTACATGCTCCCTTAACTCATATTATTTATCATAAAGTTTTTGATGTTATTTATATTGATTTGTGGGGTCTACCCCCATCTCCCTCAAGTCCCTGATTATAGATATTACATTGCCTTTCTAGATGGTCATACTAGATACACATGATTATACTTTCTCAAACAAAAGTTTGAAGCCCAACAAATCTTTAAACTATTTCAGAGGTTTGTCCAAACACAATTTAGTGTAATCATAAAATCTATAAAATCTTATTTTAGTGGAGAGTTTATCTCTAATGCTACATGACTCGAGAGATTAGTTTTAATAATTGCGTGTAGAGAATACTCGATTTTAAAAAAATATATTTATTTGCTGAGATGATAAAGAAAAAAAAATAGAAACAATATACATTATTATAAAATGGAATAATGAGTTATTTATACCCACCTACTTTGGGAGTTAAATGAGAAACAGTAGCACAAGAAATGCTAGTAATAAATCAATACAAAATAGTTATGATCCTTATCAATATTTATATAATATAACACATGCTAATTTTTTTAATTCATTTGTACGACATTATTCCATTATCTTATATTGTATCTCCCTAAATTTATTTTTAAAAGGTCAAATATAATAGTTATTCTTTATTATAGTTAATGAGTTCAACTTCTTGCAAAGAAAAAAATATATAATATTTATTTTGTATTGAAAATTACAAGTTCAACTCTTCACAAAGACAACAATATTCTCTATTGGAAGTTTCAAATTCAACTCCTCACAAAGACAAAATATTTGTGAATTTAAAGATTGAAATTGAAAATTTGTTTTCTTTAAAATCATACCAAAAAAAAAACTATTATAATATATTAAAATTGAACTACAACTATTTTGTTGACAATTCATTATCTTACATGTCATATCATTAAAAATATGATGTGACACTCTTTAAAACAAACATTTTAAAACTTATAGTTTGAGATAAATGTGTTACATTATTTCATTTATAAATATTTTTTAATTAAAACATTTATATTTTCATATTCTATTAGCCATCTCCTTTTATTCCTCTAACAAAAATTTATTTATATCCTTTATTTTCTTTGTTTCTCCATTCCATATATAAAATTACATCCACATTACATCGAGACACATAATATTATTATAAATTATATACATGTACAATTAATATATTTAACATATATCAAAATTCAAACTATTAAAATTTCATTTGCTTTTCTATTGTATACACTAATTTCAATAAAAAAACTAAATTAATAAATTTTCAAATAATTCTATAAAAAAACAAATGGAGCTTATTCAATTCCTAAAAAAGTAAAATTAATTCATATTTAAATAATACAATAAAAAATTTATAAGAACTAATTTAATTCCTCTAAAAATGAAAATATCTTTTAATCTCTTAATAGAAACGATAATATTATCACGGCTTAAATCGCTAAAATAAAGAGATAATCACTTAGGTAGAAACAATTATAAAAACACAATTTATTATTTTTCATACCCTAATGTTTATTTTATTTTTGTATCTATATTATTTTGCCTATCAATATTTTTTAAAATATATAATTCTTAATTACAAATGCAGTTATATGTTCCAAAAATTTTGCTTTAAAAATTAAATCTCATAGCAACGTTAAAAAAGTTATCAAACCATTTTTTCAAATTTAACTTATAATTTTTAAATAGACAAATAAATGCCTCAAATTATTTCGAAAATATTATTTTGAATTATAATTGCAGATACATATTACAAAATTAAATCATAATTTTTCAAAAATCAATTATAATTTTATTAAATAAAAAATGTTCAATAATGTATTGTTAAATTATAAATAATTAAAATGGATGGGTAATTCAATTGAATTAAATCAATGGTAATTGTTGCAAATGAATGGTATAGTAAAACCATTGTCCAATCGAAAGAGACTCATTGACCAGTCATGCTCACTTCATTTCTAGACTACAAGTTCAACATAAAATAGAGAGTTTTATCTAGGATTTTAATGTTGACCTTCATGAATGAGGGTTACTCTAGTGTAAGTAGTTTGAATGTGGAATATTTTTTATCCATGAAATAATGAAGAACAAACATTCTAAGAGATGTTGAAACAAAGGAAAGGAAATATTAAAAAAATAATATTAAAATTCTTTACACTTATTTCATGTTTTAAAATTAAATTACTATGTCTTATTTGAATATCTATGATTCAAATATAATTATTTTCACTTAAATTTTTACTCTTTTTTTATCACCTTTATCTTATCGTCTCAATTATAATTTTTTCATAATAAACAAAATCAAAATCTATATTTTATAATACTACTACAAAAATTCATCTCAACCCCACACATTGCGTGAATCTCTATCTAAATGCATTTTTTAGAGGTAATGCACATAAAATTTAAATATATTGAGAAAATCGTGTATTAACTTTATCCAAATTCTTCAATAATAACAAATGTATGCAACGGTGTCTTAAAAGTTAATGAACAAGGGATATATCTTTAAAAAAACTATATAATTCAATAGTTTTTTTTAAAGTCTAATAGGCTCTTAGAAGAAAGTTATACTCTACTAGGATTATTTATCTCATCCTAAGTGTTGCTCCTGCATACCCTCAAATATAAACATCACAAAAAATCTGGAATTGTTTTTTCAAAAATTATTGTGCCTTACAAACCAAAAACAAAAGCAGAAACAATAAAACTAACATAAATTAACCTCAATCATCATTATGACATACATTAAAAACGTAACATTACATAGATAATCGTTAATATAAATCTAACATTACATTTCAGCGTCATGCGATAGTTTAAGATGTTTCAACATCTTCATAATATCTTCGGTCGATCTGACAAACTTCGCATCCACCTCGATATGACCTTTAGTTTCGTAACAGTGAAATGTTATCCACATAACAGTTAAATCTTCATATGTTTTCAGCTCAAACTTACTGAATTTTATCTTCCCTTTGTTGTCAATCAAGGGTGAACAATAATAGAGTTTCACAACTCTTCAATTTTCTGGGTACAGATTCTCTAGTATTAATTTTAAATCGACAAGACGAGTGATCCCTGTGAACCTAAATTCAAGAGGAGGGTTCTCGTCGTTGAAGTAGACAAAATTGAGATATGCATATTGAGATTGAAGGTAGAGAAAAACAAGAAAGGGGGTTTGAATTGTTTTTGGAAATAAAAACTTTTTGAGATATTAGACACACAGAGAATAAAAAGGAATATGACACAAAATTTTATACTGGTTCGCTTGAAATTCAAAGTTACTCCAGTCCACCCTGCCAAGGTGATTTCTCCTTCAAAAAGGTCTTAATCCACTAATCTTAAAAGATTACACAAACAACCGCCTAAGAGAATAATCCCTTAGTCTTCTCAAGTATTCAGACTGCATAGAGTCACTTGAGGAAATATCTTAGCAAAAATATGATTTGTAATACAATGTGCTTCGAACAAAAAGAAAATATTACAGAATAATAAGAACAAAGCTTTTCACGTAATAGCAGCAGCTCGTGAAAAATGAGAGAGAATGAATGAGAGTTTTTGTATATTGTGTGTCTCAGGTGTGTCTTCTTGTGAAGTATTCAGTCCTTTATATAGGCGTTGAGAAGGACCGTTGGAGTGCTGACAAAATCTTGGTTATTGAAGAATGTTTATTATCATTACTCTCCTTGTTTCTTTCTAAAACAGTTTTGTGCGCCTCATTATTTCCTTCTAGAAATAATTTCTTTCCAAAACCAGATTTCTTTTCGGTTACGTGTTCTGAACTGGTGAATCTGTATCAGAGTCTTGGTAAATCAGAGTTTAACGTCAGAGGTTGATAATATCTGACCACATCAGAGTTTCTCTATGCTCTTGACTTCTTCAGATTCAGAGTCTGGATTCAGTCTTCTTTACCAGAGTTTCTGACTTCTTTCTGTTGCGCTGGTAACTGCGTTGATCAGAGTCAAAACCTTCTGGACGTGTTTTCTCTGAGTAGCATCTGATAGTTGAATTCTGTATCTGATGTGTTTATCTATCTGATTGTTTCATCAGAGTTCTGCGCACTTAAGAAAAATTTCATTAGAGTACCATTTTTGTTTCATCCTTTGTTATCATCAAAATCTTAGAGATACATTGTAGAACCAACTTTGTTCTTACAATCTCCCCCTTTTTGATAATGACAAAACAATACAGAGAAGAGGTGGAACAATACAGAAATATTTCAGATCAGATAGAAAGGGGAAATCCCCCTGAGTTAGATCCTTGGATTAATCAGAAGTTCTTACCGGACCTTCCTTGGTTTAATGTTTTAGCTACTTTCCTGCATATCTTAAGTCATTAATTTAGTAATAATTTTTTAATAATGTTTGCAGTGCTTTGAGAAGATTCAGTTATGTTTCCATCAGAGTTGTTTTAGTTCTCCCCCATTTTGTCAGAATCAAAAAGACAGCAAAAAAGTTGATATTAATAAAGAGAGCAGTTACAGATAAGCAGCAGAGAAGTCAAATATTAGAAAACAAAGGAAACAACAAACTCAAAAAGGCAACAAGCAAATATCCTAAGTGCCTAAGGGTTTGGGGGCGGAGGCATCCTTTGGAGCAGCTGAGACAACATGTTCTGAATGTTGATATTGACAGAGTCCTGTTGATCCAGCCTAGCCCGAACCACTTGTTGTTCTTTCTGCAGTTCCTCCAGAATCTTCAAGACCAGAGGGACGAACCTACTGTTGAAGTGCTCCCGCTGAGTCAGTGCATCAGCGCTGACTTTGGCAGGTGCTTCTTCAGCAATACGAGCTGCTTCTTCAGCGTCGGCTTTAGCTTTTGCCTCAGCCTCAGCAGCAACCGCAGCAGCAACAACAACCTTCTCCTCAGCTTCCCTTATTCGATGTTCTTCCTCTTGGCATGCTTTCTCTTCAGCTTCCTTCCTTGCCCATTCCTCAGCCTCTCTGGCTAAGCGCTCTTGAAGTTTAATACCAGCGTCTTTGATAAAGTCGTTGCGGACTTGTTCAGAGAGACCTTTCAGTTTGAAGGCTTCAGAGGTCATCCAACTTATCACTTTGTTCCAGTGGATCCTTACTGCAGAGGGATCATCACTAATGCCAGAGTTGATTGTCAGAGACTTGACCTTCTCTACTGAAGACTCTTCAAAAACATGTATTGCTTCTTCTAGGGTAGGGAGGGTAGTCTCTGGTTCAGTGTTAGATGTTGGGGAGGATGGAGAAGGTGAGTTTGGGGCGCTGAGATTTAGTGTGGGAGTTATGGAGGCAACGGAAGTTGTGGGTGTGGGAATGGGATAGGGTGATTGTGTTGTTTGTTCAGGTTCTGAGTGTGGTTCAGATGGTGAGTGGGTTGGTTGTGGTTCATAGTGGAGTGGTTGTTGGCTGTGGTGTCTTTCTCACGCTGGATCTCTCTTAGGCTGTTGTTTGGGTAATCTTTCAAGATTAGTGGATTAAGACCTTTTTGAAGGAGAAATCACCTTGGCAGAGTGGATTGGAGTAGCTTTGAATTTCAAGCGAACCAGTATAAAATTTTGTGTCATATTCCTTTTTATTCTCTGTGTGTCTAATATCTCAAAAAGTTTTTATTTCCAAAAAAAATTCAAACCCCCTTTCTTGTTTTTCTCTACCTTCAATTGGTATCAGAGTCTTGGTAAATACAAAACATGTGTTACCATCTAAATACATTTTTAGATAGAAACAAAAAAATGACCCTATCAAGTTTCAGCTTCTTTTGTTGAATGAGTTGTCCACTCCAATGATGTTAGCGGTATATGGTATCCCAATTTCAAATAAACTTGAACAAAATATAGTGATTTTTTAAATCCAACCAATACACATAATGTTATTAGTTGAATTTTGAGGTGGGGCACTCCGAAGTGAAAAACATGTTTCTGAGAACTCGTATCTTATCAAATCAACTCACACCATATGATATTCACGTGCTATAGGATGACCATTTCCAGGGAAGCGCATCCATTTTTCCTTCGGTGATGGACCTCTAACACAAGGAATAAGAGATTCATGAATTGCATCAAAACATCTTTTTTCCTGTATATCATCGTGTATGATTCTTTATGCGCCTGTCGCAACCGAACTTTTCAACCAGATAACGAAATCGGGACTGTTGAAAGAAATGCCTAATCGTAGGCAAATATCAGAAGATTCACCACTGAATTTTATTTTATGTGCCTCCATTGGAGAAGGTGGGGGGAAATAATTGATAAAGCCCTCAGAAAGATAAGTGTATGGGAAGCGTTATAAAAAGGATAGGGTATCAGTCTCGCAACAGAGATTAGGATTCGAGAGTCGATTATGCAAGGGGAAGGTATTAGCACCCCTCACGTCCATGGTATTTCATGGGAACCATTTGGGTTGTTTTACGTACATGGGGATTTATCTGTCATTGTTTTATTTTTTAAAAGAATGTGTGAAAGAGGGGGTGTTTTTGTTATTATAGTGCTCTCCAAGGATTGGGGCCCTTGTGCCTACGTATCACTCATTCGGGGATGAGGAATCAGAGTTCCGTAGTTCGGAGTAGAAATTTTTTTGTGTGTTGGTTGATTTTACCTTTGAAAAAAAGGTTTTCAGAGTGGTTCCCTAAGGCACAAAAATAAGGTTTGATGGGTTGAGTTGATTTTGCCTTAAACAATGGTTTATGAAAAGAGAGTGTATGATTAGATTGCACTAAAGTCTATGGGCGGATGTGATTACTCTAGATAACAAGTCAAGCATCTTGCATCCAAAATAATCAGAGTGAGGATAGGAATGCTCCATTCTCACTCATTTTCCACCACTTAAGGCTCGTGCGTACAATACTAACTGTAGTTATTAAGTATTTTAAGTTTGATTAAGAAAAATCCGTTTGACGTTGGATCAAGGGTTTGTTTATTTTATTATCAAATTTGGCTAATGCAACATGAATGCAAAGTAACCGACAAGGAAATAAAAGGGTTTCATTTTAAGGTAGCACAAGAGAAAGCTTTGTGTGTGCAATAGTGTGACCTAAGCTAAACAAAGGATAATGGTCTTAAAAACATGCCCCCCTAAGGTGGTGCCATGATTCCATTCTTACAACCAGAATGTAAGTTAGAGATGAAACCTAAGTGTTTACAAAAGTATCACAAAAAAAAGTAAAGGGAAGGCCTCTAAGCAAATGTTCTAAATGGGATCCTCTAAGTCCAAGTGGTTAAGTAAAGTGTATTATTTTTTGTCTTTTAATTTTATCATGTTTTGGTTGTTTTTGAATGACGACAATAATAAAGAACAATAATAAAGTATATATGATGAATTTGTACAATTATGATGATAATGATGACTTAAATGTAAACGACATAATTAGTAAATAACATTGGATAATAACAATAACAAAGGTTAGTAATAATCAAAGTTAGTAAATGTCAAAGTTAAGGTTATGGACAACTTTTGGGGATTATCTATCTTTAGGTCAATAGATTCAAAATATGGCGTATCGAGGGATAAATTATCACTAATGCAAAGTAAAGAAGATGATCAATGGATCAACTTACCCTAGATTTGCAGCAATGAAAGTTGTTCAACCTCAAGTCCATCTATCAATAAATTGACAAAAAGAAGACTATACAATCCAAAATTGAATGATTGGTTTAAGTGGTTTATAAGTTATATGAACAAGGTATACTAGTGTCACACCCCGATTTTGACCCTGAATATGTGATTCAATACATTCATCATAGCTGTTGCATCTCTGCATATCATGATATCCATTCCATAACGCATAGTGCCTACAATATTAGTCGGAATAAAATTTGGATCTACAAGTAAACCGGTTGAATCAATTGTCAAATGTGTGCCAAAACAGCAGGCCAAAAAAATTTAAAAATCAAGCTTGCAAACATCAGTTTTAATAATCTACGTTTCGCGTAGTTTATCCTGCTATGCTCGATTTATTTTTTTGACCAATTTTTGGTCACATTTTGATCTGTCTGAGTGTTTTAACCGCGTGTTTTCCATTTCAAAATTTGACAAAAACCTGTATGTTTATGAGTCGTTTATGTCACGCTGATTATTTTGGTGCATTCAGTTTATTTTTTCGAGCATTTTTACACCCAATTTTTATTCATTTTGGGTCTATTTATTTTTATCTCTTTGTCAAAATGTTCGAAATAAATTATTAGAATTTTCTATGTTTTTTGTTTCAAGTTAATTTTAACTATTTAGATTAATATAATTTTATTTGAATCAATTTATTTTTAATTATATTTTACACTAATAAACTCATTAAGGGCATTATTGGCATTTAGAAAATTAGAAAACTCTACTATATATATTAACTAACTTATGGCAAGGAGGAATGGGGCACCCGTTACACATCGAGGAAGCATAAAAAAAGTCATTCTTTGAGCCTCTTCTTTGAAACTTTTCCAATCAACAAGAAAGAACTTCCTTTGAATCTCACATTTTCCTCGTAATCCCATCCATCAATATCCATATCAATTTTCTTCAAAACTGGTGTGGTTTTATCATTACTTTTGTTTACAGGTTTCCATATGTTTTCCTTTTTGTTTTATTTGTTTTTCTTTCTAACTTAATAATAAGTGATTAGTAGTGACAATTTTGCTATGTTGGAAGTTTTTTATGATGTTATTCTTTTTCTGATTTGATTGAATTCACAATTTATATGATAGTAGTGTAGACAGTTTTCTCTATTATTGTACTTATTTTCTTAATATTATTAGGTTCTTCTATTAATAAAATGAGAAAATGATAGTTAGATTTTATTGCTGATTAGTTTTATTAAATTGATAGTTAGATATGTCATATTATAGTATTACTGATTGTTGATTAATGTAAAAAATTATTCTTGATGCATGTAAATATCAATGTTTCTATTGTGCAGTAATAAATGTTAACAAGTCATTATATTTTGCGATATGGTTTTCTATCGGTGATCACAAGCAATTTTATAGGCTATTAAACATGAGTTTGGCATCATTTGTTTTTATAACTCAAATTAAATTTGAATGAAGAAAAAGTTATGCTAAAAAAAAGGGGAAACATTAGAATTAAAATGACATAAAATCAACTTTTCTTTAACCATTACTTAGATATCATACACATTTGATAATTTAGAATTCCATTTGTAAATGTTTCAAAAAAAATTATTTATTTAATTAATTAACTATTATATTTTTTATTATTTTATTTATTTAATTAATTCCGATGTGTTTAGTCATTTAACTGGGTTATCTCTATGCATGTTTATATGGCAATGTAAATTATTTTAGTTGCTGCCGCTTTTTATTGCGTTACGAATTCAGAGTTTAAAATCCAATTTAACTTTTGAAAATTGTTCGGACGAATATATTGTTGTTCGGCTTCTTTTAGAGCGATTCTTATATGAATCCACTCTAAGTTAGCTTGGAGCTAAATTCGGTCGCTTTCGATTTCAGTTTGTTTTCGGTCCCATGGCTTACTCTTGGGCCTTTTTGCAATGAGCTCTTTTCTTTTTTTTCATGCTCGCATTTACTTGTCTGTATTTCAATTAACCTCAAATAAATTCAAACCATTCTCAATTCAAATGACTTCAAACCATTTTCATATATAAATTGGAAGAAAAAGACTACCTGGGTGAAAGATTCAGATTTAATCCCGAATGTTAGGCCCAAGTTGTAAGAGCTTGCAAGCCATACATGTTCGTCTTCCCTCTAAAACACTTGTAAATATTCAAACTTATTTTCTTAATAAAATTGGAAGAAAAAGATTACCTGGGTGAAAGGTTCAGATGTAGTCCTGAGTATTAGACCTAAGTTGTAAGAGCTTGCTAGTCATAAATACTCGTCTTTCAAGCCCAAAAATACATTACCAATCAAACTCTTTATTTTGCCATCGTGCGATTGATCAGAAAAACCTTTTCATAAATGAAAGACATCTTGTCTTAAGATGATGTAAAGCAATGCTTCGTCCATAATTGTTGAGTTGAGATAAGTAACATTTTTCTGAATGTTGATTTGTAAATCCATTCGATGTGTGGTATACGTCCGCTCCTCATCTGTTTTGGGTAAAACAAAATTTTTCTTCGATTAATACAATATAGCTTTCTTTAAAATCGACCAAACAATAAATGTTTTCTAGCTAGAAATACATGTGCCTTGAGTTCTCAATTGAGATACGTAGGAGCAGGATTGCGAAATCTTGCCAGGTCCATTAATAAAAACCTAGATTTAGTCCCCTTCGTTTCCAAACCCAAAAACATTTTCTCTTTTCTTTTGATCCTATTATTCTTTCCCTCATAATAACTTGAGAAGTCTAACATTTCAAGCTAACACTAACGCGCACAATTAACCTAATGGTTCCCATTGAGTAAAACGGACGTGAGGGGTGCTAATACCTTTCTCTTGCATAACCGACTCCCGAACCCATATATTGGTTGTGATGACCATATCTTATCCTTTCTTTTAGGGGGTTTATAGATATTTTCCCTTTCCCTAATTGGGAATAAATAAAGTTCGGTGGCAACTTTGTTTAGTCCATCATACGATCGTGCGATTGCGCTTTGCTAAATCGTGTTCTCATTTTTCGAGGTGCGATAGATGGCGACTCTGTTGGGGATATGATTTCCCTAAGTGAGTCAAGCCTAGTTAGGTCATTTTTGTTCCTTTGTTTGTTTACTTGTGTGGCTTTTCTTTACTTCTTATGCTATCTTTATTATCATATTGATATAATCTGTTGTATTGATTCCATTATGCTTTGGTACTTGGGTACTCTGATTGCAAACCTTGTGGGAAAGACTCTTTACCCGAGTCTCGAGTAAAAACATAAGATAGGATAAGGTTGAGTAGTGCGGGTTCGCGAGATGAATTTCTCGTTGGGTCAGTGCGAGAACCTTACTTAAAGTAGATCATTGGGAGGATGTTGTAGCCCGAAAAGTAAGTTGCAGTAAACTTCAATATTTTCATTAGGATCTATGACTCTACAGATAATTCGTAGAACCTTAATCCTTTGGCCAAATAGGAAAGATGGTTGTGTAGTATGGGTCTGTGAGATAAACTTCTTGTTGGATCGATGCGAGAACCTCATTTAGAGTAGATTCTTTGGATGGAGTTGACGCCCGACAAGTAATTTTCTGCATGCACCAAATAGTTTAATGGATCCATGACTCTAGGAACCTTTTTTTTGTAACCCTAGATCATACCCGGTGAGAACCTATTCTTGAAAAGCAATCAAATTCATTAGTACCTCGGACTTTTGAACCCGTGCATTGAAAAAAAATATACATTGCTTGCATTGCATTTATTCACATTCAATTGCATCTGCATCTCATCAGAATGCATGTCATTTTCCAGACAAAATACAAAAAAAAAACTCATCCATCATTTGTCCATGATCAGCAAAGTGATTCCCGACATGCGTTTAGAACAAAGAACCATGTCTCAGGAGATGATGGACGAGCTAAGGAAAAGTCAAGAAGCATTGAAAGAGGAACTCAATCTTTTGAAAAGCCAGATGGGATAGGTCTTGGAAACCCTACAAGCCTTGTTGAGAAAAGAGGACCATCCAATACCTATTACCGCAATGGAGGGAGCTACTACTCCACATCCATTTGGTGTTACCCCAAGTCAAGGGAAATTCTATGTGTAAACTCTTCATCTACCGACATATGGCCCTCCCTCAGGATGTCATCATCAATATCCTCTGACTATTCCTCCTCAAAATCACCGAAGTCAGGTTCATAACAAAAATCAGAATTAGAACAAGGGGAACAAAGATCCCAATGACCCGATTCCGATGACATATAGCAAGCTCTACCTGCAGTTGATCCAGAATGCTTTGGCGACCCCTCGAGCTCTCACACCTACGTCACCGTACCTACCATGGTACAATCCAAATGCAACATGTGAATTCCATAAAGGGGCAGTGGGACATGACCTGGATTCTTGCTTAGCGCTGAAAGCCTTGGTACAAGAACTGATTAATAAAAAGAGCTTAGTCTTTGAAGAAGATCACCCGAAGGTCAAGTGCGGTTACCATACTAGAACAATGAGGCACTCCATCGAGGAATGTAAGAGTTTTAAGTTCAAGCTACAAAGATTAATTGACATAAGGTCACCAACACTCAAGGAGGAATACTCATGTGCATATATCTTAATTTCTGGGCCAGGTAATGAGAAAGGAAAAGGAGCCCTGAAATCCCTAAAGGTTTTATACCACAAGGAAGATGTTAGTTATGTGGCTAACAAGATGAAGCTAACGAGATATCATCCTTTCCCGATAAGAGCATTGAGATATCGCCTTGGATTTACAATGTCACAACCCATGCCAACAGAAGCAAAGGAGAAGTGAGTAGTGGATCCAAGAGGGTTGCGTTCAAGGATGAGATTGAAGGAAAAGAATTTGAAGATCGTCATACCAATGTCAAAAAGCTTGTTGATCCCAACCTTCAAGTGGCTGAAAATGAGCAGTTAGCAATGCCCAAAGTTCCATACCAGTAACCACTACCTTTTGATCTTCATTACCGACAATCATGGTTTGTTCCTTATCCAAATCAATAAGCCCAAGGGCCAAGATATCGGAATCAACATTAAAATCAGCCTAGGACTCGAAATAATTTGGAAAGAAGAAATGCTCCTCGTCATCCAATACTCATGACATATAGCCAACTTCTACAACCTCTAATTCAAAACTCGTTGGTGGTTCCCAAGTCTCTTAAGCCGGTTACACAACCTTAACCACCCGGGTATATGACCCAAATGTGCAATGTGAATATCACGTCGAATCAGAAGAGCATTCAATTGAAGACTACAACACTTTCAAATCCAAAGTACAACAGTTGATTGACAACAGATACATAGCCTTTCAAGAAGGAAGCTTGGTGGTGAATGTCAACCTATCACCCAGATAAGTGTGAAAACCTCAAGGGGTGTCTCCTGAAGTTAATGGATCAAGTTTGAAGAAGTCAGTTCCCTAAAGCTGGCAATCATATGGTTGTTTCAGTATTTCTTTTGTAATTTCCTTGCATGTTGATTGTTAGTTTTTTTAAGCATTATTGTTTTCTTTGAATTGGTAAGATTAATGAAATGTTTATGCATCTTTTGAATTAATCCATTCATATTCACTCGTTTTTCATTTATGTTAAAAAAATACTTCTCCCATTCACTTTTGTTTATCAAATTATTGTGTTAACAAAGATTGGAAGGAGAAGGATGAAAACGAAACACCTGAAATTGTTGTGGTATGCTTTTGAAGAAAACCTTGTCGATGATGTAAGTCATTGTTTAAAATTCCCAAACACCAGAGAGATAAAGAGTTAGTCCCTAGTCAACCAGTTTGAGCGTTGAAGTTAGTATTTCTTTCAAAATTAAAATCCTTAGTCTTAACCAGGGGCAGGGTAGTTTATTCAATTAATCTGACTTTGAATTTAAATTGGAAGAGGAAGCATCCTACTTAAAGAGATCAACCATATGCTTGAAGTGCCAAAGAAGTTTTGAAAACCCAATATTATAGTGGTTATTCCTCAACAATCAATGATATGACAGTCACAAAAAATAGTTCATCAAAAATAAAAAGCCCCCTAGGTCGAATACCACAAAAGACGACTTAGGAAAAAATCAGGGCATCCCGATGGACCAAAGACTTCAAAGAAGTTGTCCAGGCAAAAATTAGGGATATAAAACAAATTAATCAAAAGAGGTCACTAAATCCTCAACAAAAACCAAATAAGGTGACTGCCATTTCAAGAAAATCTCATCTTGAATCCTCATTTTCACCTTCACACCTTCGAAATCGAGTCGTGTAATGAATTAACTGAATGTAGAAATTGGAGATCATCAAGAAGAAGGGGTGGGTTAAAATTGAATTTGAGCCTTATATCCTTTTATTTTAAAAAAAAGTGAACCAAGCCACATTACAACCCTTAAAAGACCTAATTGAGGCATGGTTTATTCTGAAAGCATACTACAACAAGGTTGTGTTAACCTGACTCCGAACGATTTTTGTTAATCATTTGATTGCACCAATTTGCATACTGTGATGACTAGATCATCATTGTGTTCTTACCAGTGACCCGTTCACTGTATTTCACCCGTTCATATCAATAAATTTTGATTTCAAATTTTTGCATAAGAATTGCATTAAAATTACCATTTTTTGAATGAACAATCTTATTTGCGAGTCAACACTTAGAATTAGAGAAATTCCAACAATATATAATTGAGGAACTTGGTAAAGTGAAAGAAGTCCACTTAAGGGAAATCACTTTGAGCATCAGTTAATCCGAGCCAATCACCCCAAGTTTCAGTTAGCCAAGAATAATTTGGTTCACTCAGACTGGGGAAAGCCACATCAGAAGCTCATTGAGTCCAACTATCCAATAACAGTCAATCATAAGTCTACCATTCCAGGTTTTGGTTAATCACGGTCTGATCACTACGATATTGAAACATTAGGGCAAGCCATATCGAGATCGTCTCATGTCAAGCTATTTCAAACTCACTTTCAAGGTGAACATTTTCAAAGACCCAACAGACTGGGGCAAGATGAGCCACAAAGGGGCAAACCCCATTCAAGCTTTCAAATTGATCAAACAAATTCTACCATACGTCAACAACTATTGAGTTTGAGACGAGTGCCCAAAAATCATGCTAGCACGGTTCATTAATCCTCCGAAAGGATCCATTTGGCTAAGTTGTGGCTGTCAAGCTTGATGGAATAATCCTTTTATAACATCTATCATAAAATATTTGGTTTAGTTCTCGGTGTTGAGGAATCATGACCTCCATAAAAAGCCTTTACAAACTCACAGTCCACTTAAGGGTCAGCATTTTCATATCATGATCATTCATATATCATACATAAAAACAAATTCAAATCATGCATAACCGAAATGTACTTCACGCTCATTTTGCATTGATCCAGGTCTTGTTGTTGATCCTATATCCTTTAACCTCTAATTCCAGTTTGTCTTTGGTATCCTTAAAACATCATCCTGTTTCCGCAGTCATTTTCAAGTCAAACTCAATTTACACCTATCAAAATTTTTTGTCCATGAGGTTCAATTCCTTTTTGGATTATTCGATGAATTTCTGGATCACTCTTTTTTTTATTGATGTATTTCCATAACTTATCTGATGTATTTCTAGAATTTTATCTGATGTATATGTTTGTCATCATTCTGATGTCTTTCCAAACTTTATTTTATTTATCCGAGGTATTACCAGATGTGTCTGTTATCTGATGTATTTCCAAATATTCCCTGGTAATTATGATGCATTTCTAGAATTCGTTTCTTTTACTCTCCGATGAATTCCCGGACATGCCATTTTTATTCTAACGCACTTCCAGAACCCTTATGCCATTCCCTAGCATTATTTCAAGACTCATTGGTGTCTCCTAAAATTCTGTTGTCACTAGGCATTATTCGAAGTTTAGTTGTTACTAGAACTAATTTTGAAACCTAATTATCGTTGGCATCACTATCACTCTATTTGTAAATACATTCATAATTGATATCTGAAGTTTGGTTGTCGCCAACATCATTTCAAGTCCAGTTGTTGTTGGAAAACTCCGTTGTAGCCATTAATTGTTTTACTAATACCTTCGGTCAAGTCCAATTGTTTTTGGCACCAATCCATTAAAAGTTGGTTGTAGTCCATTGCTTACGGTCAAAGTCCAATTGTTGTTGGTAAAATCCATTAAAAGCTTGTTGTAATTCATTGTTTACGGTCAAAGTCCAATTGTTGTTGGTACCAATCCGTTAAAAGTTGGTTGTAACCCATTGCTTACAGTCAAAGTCCAATTGATATTGGCACGTACAAAGAGTTTGATTACCCTGTCTTTCCTGATAGTTCCGTGAAAGTCATGTATGACTCATCATCTTGAGGAATTCCCAAAAACTTAGAGGTTTTTCATGTTAGAAAACTCCAATGATGTTGGTTTTATTTGATTTCTTTGTAAAGAATCATCGTAGCCTTTTGTGTGGATGATATAATTATAAGAAGACTCCCGTTTATCTTTGTTTTACATAAATTCCCTGTTAGGAATCTCCAAAATATTTGATCGGATGAATTGCTTGTGAGAAATCTACAAAACTATCAGATGTATTCTAAAGTGCCAGGTCATGTATGAACCTGTTGATGAAACTTGCTTTGTATGTTTTCCAATATTGCCAGGTCATGTATGAACCTGTTGTTGAAGTTTTATTTAGATTTTCTAGTTTGTCAAGTCATGTCTGAACCTGTTAATAAAATTCTTTGACTTTCTCCAAAATTGTCAGGTCATGCATGAACCTGTGGATATGCTTTCTTTGAATTTTCAAGTGTTCTCAGGTCATGTATGAACCTGTTGATAAAAATCTCTTTGATTTTTCCCAAGTGTTGTCAGGACATGTCTGAACCTGTGGGTGAAACTTTCTTTGAATATCCAAATGTTGAGGGCACATATGAACCTATTGATTAAAATTTCTTGATTTTCTAGTATTTCCAGGTCATGTCTAAATCTGTTGTTGAAACACTTTGAATTTTCCAATGTTGTCAGGTCATGTAGGAGCATGTTGATGGAACTTTCTCTGTAAGTTTTCCAGTGTTGTCAGGTTATGTTTGAACTTGTTTATGGAACCTTTTGATATCCCATAACATTGTCAGGTCATGTTTAAACCTATTATTGAAAATCTTCGAATATTCCAATGGTCAGGTCATGTATGATCCTATTGATGGAATTCTTTGATTTTTTTAGTGTTGTCAGGTCATGTATGAACCTGTTGACTAAACTTTCCTTGATATTCTAGTTGTCATCAGGTCAGGTCTGAACCTATTTTTCAAACATTTTTTGCATGTTCCTTAATGCCAGGTCATGTTTGAACCTGTTAATTAAGCACTCTTTGAATATTCAAGTGTTGTCAGGTCATGTTTGAACCTGTTGTTGAAAATTCTTTGAATATTCTGGTGTTGTCAGGTCATGTATGAACTTGTTGTTAAAATCTCTTTGCATATTCCCCATTTGTCTTTCCTCTAGCATGATTGTTATCCCCAAGGAATTTCTACCCTCATTTCTTATTTTATGTGGCCATATTTACCATATATCTCCATCATTCCCCAAAAATCTTTGCTTCATTCTGCATTCATCATAAAGCATCCTGCTAGGGTTTATCTTATATCTGATCATATCCCTAACAAACCGAAAACAAAAAAGAGTCATTCATACATTCATAGCATCTCATCTCATCTCATTTGCATTTCAGGATCTAAATCTGGGTCTTCTTAGTATTTAACTCTCTCTCACTATGATCACATGAAGAGTGTCCTGCTTCATATTCTCCGGTTGAAGATACTTAAATAGGGGCAACTGTCACACCCCGATTTTGACCCTAAATATGTGATTCAATATATTCATCATAGTTGTTGCGTCTCTGCATAGCATGACATCAATTCCATACTGCATAGTGGCTACAATATTAGTCGAAATAAATTTTGGATCTACATGCAAACCAGTTGAATCAATTTTCAAATGTGTGCCAAAATAGCAGGCGATTTTTTTTAAAAAAATCAAGCTTGCAAACATCAGTTTTATTAATCTACGTTTCACGTATTTTATCCTGCTATGCTCGATTTATTTTTTTGACCAATTTTTGGTCACATTTTGATTCGTCTGAGTGTTTTAACCGGACGTTTTCCATTTCAAAATTTGACAAAAACCTGTATGTTTCCGAGTCGTTTATTTCGTGCTGATCATTTTGGTGCATTCCGTTTATTTTTCGAGCATTTTTACGCCTAATTTGTATCCATTTATAGTCCGTTTATTTTTATCTATTTGTCAAAATGTTCGAAATAAATTATTAGAATTTTCTATGTTTTTTGTTTCAAGTTAATTTTAAATATTTAGATTAATATAATTTAATTTGAGTCAATTTATTTTTAATTAGATTTTGCACTAATAAATTCATTAAGGGCATTATTTACATTTAAAAAATTAGAAAAGCCTACTATATATATATTTACAAACTTATGGCAAGGAGGAAGGGGCACCCGTTACACACCCAGGCGGCACAAAAAAAATCATTCTTTGAGCTTCTTCTTTGAAACTTTTCCAATCAACAAGAAAGAACTTCCTCTGAATCCCACTTATTCCTCATAATCCCATCCATCAATACCCATATCAATTTTCTTCGAAACTGGTGTGGTTTTATAATTACTTTTGTTTACAGGTTTTCATATGTTTTCCTTTTTGTTTTATGTGTTTTTCTTTCTAACTTAATTATAAGTGATTAGTAGTGACAATTTTGTTTTGTTGGAAGTTTTTTATGATGTTATTCTTTTTCTGATTTGATTGAATTCACAATTTATATGATAGCAGTGTAGACAGTTTTCTCTATTATTGTACTTATTTTTTTTTAATATTTTTAGGTTCTTCTATTAATAAAATGAGGAAATGATAGTTAGATTTTATTGTTGATTAGTTTTATTAAATTGATAGTTAGATATGTTATGTTGTAGTATTATTGATTGTTGATTAATGTAAAAAATTATTCTTGATGCATGTAAATACCAACGTTTATATTATGTAGTAATAATGTTAGCAAGTCATTATATTTTGCGATATGATTTTCTATCGGTGATCACAATCAATTTTATAGGCTATTAAACATGAGTTTGACATCATCACATGGTTTTATTTCTTTGCTTTTATAAATCAAAATAAATTTAATGAAGAAAAAGTTATGCTAAAAAAAGGGGAAACGTTAGAATTAAAATGACATAAAATCAACTTTTTTTTAACCATTACTTAGATATCATACACATTTGATGGTTTAGAATTCAATTTGTAAATGTTTCATAAATTTTTATTTAATTAATTATTATATTTTTTTATTTTTTTATTTGTTAAATCTTTTATTTGTTTAATTAGTTTCGATGTGTTTAGTCATTTAACTAGGTTATCTCTATTCATGTTCATATGGCAATGTAAATTATTTTGGTTGCTACCGCTTTTTATTGCGTTACGAATTTAGAGTTTAAAATTCAATTTAACTTTTGAAAATCGTTTGGACTCATAGATTATTGTTCGGCTTCTTATAGAGTGATTCTTCTATGAATCCACTCTAAGTTTGCTTGGAGCTAAATTTGGTCGCTTTCGATTTCAGTTTGTTTTCGGTCCCATGGCTTACTTTTGGGCCTTTTTACAATGAGTTCTTTTCTTTTTGCATGATTGTAGCGGGGTATTCGTTACGTTTAGATTTATTGACTAAATCAAAAGTAAATCATACAATTCGAGTCGCCATCGAACTTCTGTTTATCCAAAGGAAAGGTTAGAAAGCGAACAAAAACCGAGAAGTTTTATCAAATCAAAAACTAATAAAAATGTCAGAGATCGGGGTAAGGGGGTTGGTTATGCAATGGGAAGGTTTTAAGCACCCAAAACATCCTAGGTACTCCTAGGGAGCCCTTTTCATAATTGTTGTAAGGTAGGTTGGTATTTATGAAAAATTATTTGTGCAAACATGATTGGGGAGATGAGAAGAGAAGATACAAATTATTTACAATTTTGTGTTTGAATGGATAAACCCATTTGCCTACGTACCATCTTAAAAAAGATTAGGATCAAAACCTCGTAGTTCGGGGTAAAAATCTCAAAAGAAGTTGGTGAATTGATTGGTTCAAAAGCCTTAAGGTATTTTGTTATCAAAGGGATAAAACTCAACCTAGAACCACAAATCCACCATGTGAGGAGAGCTTCAACATGCTAGTGAGGGGTTAACCCTATAATAAGCATGGAAGTCTTATAGTCACTCACTAAGGACATAGGTGAGCATTATATCAACCTCTAGGATAACTCAAACCTAATAGTTAATGTTTATGAAAAGCTTTGGCAAAAGTGGCCATTGAAACCACAAAAACAATTGAGTGAGTTATATTTACCAATGAAAAGTATTTACAAAGTATGGTCAAAGTTGACTTAAGGATTCAATTCAAAATAAGTGTTATGAAAAGAAGTTTTGAAAATCAAAAGCATAATGCTTAGGTTTCTATTTTTGAAAACAAATGTTAATATTTGCACAAAAGTTTGGCTTGGGTTAGAGTGGAGGGAAGAAGAAGAATGACTAAGTCCTAAACATACAAAGATGAAGGAAGAGAAATAAAACCACAAATGGAGTTCCCTTATTGAGATCATAGTAATGATCCAAGTAGCTCCCATCCTTTGGAATAGCAAGCAAATAGCAAACAACTCAAGCAATCAAGCACACACATCAAGCTCCTAGGAATCTTCCAATGGCTTTTGTATCTCTCATTTTGGATGATCATGACAATGGTTCTTCTACTTGGGTCAAATGTTTGGGATCCCTAGCACAAGAACAAATCAAAAAGTTCCATGAGACAAATAAAGAATGGTCAAGAGGAAGTTTAGAATTTGGTCCTTCAATGTTCATCTTCAAGCTTTAAGCATTCTAAAGGCATAAGGCCTAGTTGCTCTTTGACATTTATAGCACTCTAAAGGCATGAGGCCTAGTTGCTCTTCAAACTCCAATAGCTTAGGTAAGGTCCTAGAATCTAAGTCCGTTATCCATTTGCATTTGGTTCACAATAATCAAAACAAAACACAAGCACAATAGTATATACACAATTATGGGCTCAAATGAGCAAAAGGCAAATTACATTAACATAAATATGAGCTCAAGTGAGCAAAGGGCAAAAGCAAATGAATAATATGTACAAGATATTAAATTGCATAAAGTAAATTGCAAGAATTAAATGACTTAAATTAAAAGTTAATGGTCAATAGTCAGTGTTAGTGTGCCATAAGGCAATTTAGCGTTATGTTAAGCAATTGTAAGTGGACTAATGTAGTAGTCACACCTATCTGAGGCCGGTCAATAAAAATATAGGCAACAAACACAAGTTAGAGACCTTGGCTAGTAAGCCAAGCTCCTACAACTTGCCATGCCAAAAGAAAATGAGAATGATCTTGTATTGATTTAGGTTTTTTTGCTTGATCAAGAAGCAAGATATCCTTAATGCAAAGCCATTCACTTGATCTTTGATCAAGATGAATTAGATTTGAATCAAGGAAGGCTAAACCTCCTATACATAAAGGCTAACCGCCAATATTTAACTCATTGATCAAAAAGAAAAAGATGAAGAAGAAAATGAATAAGGCTGTACATTAATGGAATTCAAATGAAATAAGCAAAGTGAATTGACCAAAGATAAATGGAATCAAGGTCAAACAATAGTAAACAGAAGCAAAATGAAACTTAGAAGTCAAGAAACAAATAAAATACTTTTGGTATTTTTCAAATTAAAATAATACTTGAATTAAAATAAACAATTAAAGGTCAAACTTCAAATCCATTTCAAATCAACTTTGAAAAGTCCAAATAGATCATCCTAAGTTCAACAAGGTCAAACAAAGTTTGACAAAAAATTTCAGCATTTTTAGAAACCAGAAACTATTTTTAAACAATTAAAAATGAATAAAAAATAACCTAATTGAACTAAAATCTCAAATAAATCTCAAATCAACTAATAAATTGATGAGAATATTTTTCATAGATCCATCATCATTCAAAGAGGTTAGGAAAATATTTTTGTATTTTTTGAATATTGGAAACTATTTAAAATGAATTAAAAATAACCAGAAAAGAGAAAATTCATAAAAAATAGCAAATCACAAAATAAAAAATATGAAAAATCATTTTTAGAAACTAGAAATTAAAAGGAAAATAATGCAATTGGTCCCATATTTTTTGGAATTAAAATGAAGGAGTTATGATTTTTGAAATAAAATGAAATAAAAGAAATAAAATGGATTAAATCAGAAAATAGAAAAAAAAACCACACGCGTTGGATTGAATCTCATTAATTGACCTGACACATCTAATGGTCCACATGCGCGCGCTCACCATGAGTCCAAGTCAATGAGAAACATTCAACATTAAATAAAGTCATAAAAATGGAGAGCTAAGATTAGATCTGGAGATTGAGATCAATGGCTCACATTTGATATGGCAAAGAGACGGTGGTGTACACTACCTTCTTCTCCGGCGAGCTCACCAGCGCCGGTGGAAGTTGCAGACATGGCAAACTCAACCAAATGAAGCGATCCTCATATCATTGGAAAGTTGGGGTGATGTACATCACCCCTGTACCATTGGTTTTCCTTCTAGATCCCCATAGGAAGAGAAATTAGAAGAGGAAGATAATGGAGTTCAAACTGAACTTGATGATTTTACAAAATTAAGAACACAATTCAAATGCCTCTGATGAGAGGACTTCAGCCAAGCCAATAAACACAAGAAACAAGCAATAATCAATGAGTTTCGATTGAAAAAAGTTTGAACATCCACCTCTGAAATGTAAATCTATGGAGCACGATTTCTCACAACTCTTGATTGCAGTTTGCTCTTGAGGTGAAGATGAAGCAAGGCCAAGGAATTTTAAGTCCAATAATCAACCAATGCAATTGAAAATTGGATCTGAAATTTTGAAATGAAAGAGAGAAATTCCTTTAGGTGAGGTTTTGGATTCAATTCTGCAGCATCTAAGGCGCCTTCAGGTTGATGAATGATGAAGCCAAGCATGCTTACTTATAGTGAAAGGCAAGGTAAAGCATGAGAATTGCATGTGCATGAATGATAAAGGGCCTCCATGCATGGGCCTGTACAGGCGCATGGAGGGCCCAAATCCTATTGGAATTGCAAGCTGATATCATAATAAGTTGAAATGGACGTGCAAAATTGATGCAAATGGCTTGTGCACAAATATTTGACATGGTTTCCAAAAATGCACCAACACTTTCTCCTCTTCGAAAATGCATATTCCCAAAATGAAACATGGCCTTGTGGGTAATGGTTGGAAAGGTCTTGACATGAGGATCAATTGTTATGTTGAACAAAACTTCATTTGGAATTGGGAAATTAGTGAAAGTTGGTCATAAAATTCAAGGTGCAAAACATGTGCATGTGAAAATTTCCAAAATGGACCAACTTCAAGCCCTTATGTTTCAATGATGCAAGCCTCAAATGACTAAACCTTCAACATCAAAGTTGTATATATTTTCAAGAAAAAAAATTGGAATTAGATTTTGCATCATTTGGATTTTTGATGAGAAAGTTATGGGCACTTGAAGTTGGACTTTTTCACATTTCAATGCCTTTGGTCCAAAGTGACCTATAATGTTTTGCATTATCACGTGTATTTATTTTAGGATTATGAAAATTTGTTCAACATAACAGATGAATTAGACATCTTAAACTTTCCAATGCATTTTATCCCACCTCAAAATCCTAAAAGAGGAGAGATTTATGTCCTTGGGAAGTTGGCCCAACATTAGGGTTTCAGTCAAAATGACCTATAATGTTTTGAAATGGATGATGACCTTCCAATCTTCAAATAAATTTTTGATGAACATGAAAGTTGTTCATATGGTTCTTAAGAACATGTTTTCTCTTAGGGTCATCTCCATTTGACAAACACATTAAAAGTTAGGTCTTAGTGGATTCCAAAATAGTCAGATGAATTGACTGATCAACTTCTCAAGTCAATACCTCAAACCTTGATGAATTGATGGTTGAGGACACTCACATAAGCTCATATATGCATAAAATGATGAATGAAAGAACTTCCCTTGATTGAATTTGATCAATGGTTGAGGTTGTTTCATGAGCAAGGCACAGTTGATGCACAAATGAATTAGGGTTTCTTTGGGGAACAATCCTCAAGCCCTTTGGTTTGCGTTGATCAAATTGACAAATTGAGATACTTGGGAGGCATATATGATGAATGAGATCTTTGTGAAACATTTTCATGCTTGCTTTCCACTTCATCTGGCCATATCTATGAGCATAGAGGCCTCTAGGAGCCTTGGATCTTATGATTGCTCAAGCTACAAAACAAAAGATGTTAGTGACATATTTTTGTACTTTTGGTTAGTAAACAAAAATAAGAAGAGCAATAATATACAATTCAAACATGCTTGATGGTGTCAAACCAACTCACACAAGTCCCACCCTAGGGTAAGGAGCCAAGATGCTATGATCCTTGAGGCAAATGCAAGGTGCAATGATATGATGCCATTAGGGATCTTAGGGTCAAAATTAGGGTCTTACAATGATCAAATTTACTTGTCTGCATTTCAATTACCCTCAAATCACTTGAAACGATTCTCAATTCAAATTACTTCAAACCATTTTTATATTTAAATTGAAAGAAAAAGACTACCTGGGTGAAAGGTCCAGATGTAGTCCCGAATGCTAGGCTCAAGTTGTAAAAGCTTGCAAGCCATACATGTTCGTCTTCCCTCTAAAGCACTCGTAAATATTCAAACTTCTTTTCTGAATAAAATTGGAAGAAAAAGATTACATGGGTGAAAGGTCCATACATAGTCCCGAGTATTAGACCCAAGTTGTAAGAGCTTGCAAGTCATAAATACTCGTCTTTCAAGCCTGTAACACCCCAAAATTTGCCCTCCTCATTCACGCATTCATTTTTAGGTCATTTAACATTTCATATTGCATTTCATCATGTCAATCGGGATTAGCTCCAAGAAGCTTGAACATCATCCAGGACAGTTTGTGGGTTCTATTTAGATGATCAGTCAACACAAGGGAAAGACTTTAGTTACTTCCAACAGGGGTCTATTCGTCAGTCAAAACGTTAATCTTGAAGGAGAAAAGGTTTGTTCATGAGTTGTCATGCTCGCTAGGCGAAGCCCACGTGTTATGCAACAAAAAAAAATGAAAAAAAAAACGAAAAAAAAAAAATTTAATAAATAAATAAAAGAAAAAATCTCAGACTTAGACCTCTCTCATTTGAGCCCACAAAGCCATGAAAATCAGGTTATAAAAGAGGGAGAACAGACAGAAAAAGGAAGAGAAGCAAAACACTCTGAGGTTTCCTTGGAACAAAATCCTGGACAAAACCTGGAGAGAAACCTGACAGAGAACTCAGAGCAGCCTCCAAACCCCGAAGGGAACTCAACTGCACAGAATCACCTCTGCCTCACATAAACCCTAAAGATTGTTTTGTAAACCTCACGGGTGCAACTCAATTTCAATCAAGCTCTCCAATCAGGTTTTCCCTATTCCCATTATTTTACGCCTTTAATTTGAATGCTCTAAATGTATGAGGTATTATGGGTGAATTTGATACCCTTTTGATGCATGTGTTTGACAAGAGGTTTAGGCCTCCTACCCTTGGTTGCTTTTTGTGAGCTTTTTGTGAATTTTAATGGCATGATTCATGTGGTTACATTTTGATTTGGGGGCAACTCTTGGTTACCCTATTTTGTTTCTCTAACCTGTTTGTTGAGTTTTATTTTGTGAGGGCTCATATGACTCTTGCAGAGATGGTTTGCCTGGTGTTCCACTTTATTTGTGGGATACCGCCTGGAGGTTTCATTCTGATTACCTGTACTGACTCACTTTCTTTGATGGTGTTAGCTTGGGAGGATCTCAGGGTTTCCTTGTTCCGTTAATTACTGTTACTTCAGATCTTTATCCGTGTGATACTTTTACATTTTCCCGTATTTTTACTGCTTTCTTAACTGGAAGACCTCGATAGGAGGCAATGTTTTGTGTGTTTACTTTATGCAGGTTCCTTCGTCTAGGATTTCCCTTCTGCATGAGCATCCCTAACCCTACCAACTCATTGATTTTTCTTCTCCTAAGAACACGTTAACTCCTTCTACTACAGGCGAGTAAGTCTCCAAAGGTCGAGCATCCGGTAGATTGCGTAGTAACGTCGTTCGTCCAAAACCCAATCCATAACCCCGTAGTTAGCCGAACTACGACTTGCTCTGATTCTCATTCCAGATGAGATACGTAGGCATAAGACGCGATGTCTTAGCGAGCACAATTACCCTTAACCCCTAGGTAGCCGAGCTACGAAGACTCTGATTCTCATATTCATATGAGATACATATGCAGTGGATGCGACATCCGCGCAAGTCATTTTCTTTTGACCCCTTTTTTTAGTAAATAACATATTAGATAAACCCACACCCTTTAGACAAGAACTACAAAAGTGGATCCCGTAGAGTACTACGGATGCGTAGGGGTGCTAATACCTTCCCTTCGCATAAACGACTCCCGAACCCAAGATTTGGTTGCGAGACCCTGTCTTGTCCTTTCCTTTTTCCAGGTTTACTTCGAGCGTTTCCTTTCCCTCCTTTGGGATAAATAACGCACGGTGGCGACTCTCCTGTCTTTCTTCACCAGTTGTTTTTTTTTCGCATTCCATTTTTCAGGTTGCGACAGCTGGGGACCCAGTTTCCCTAAGCGAGTCCCTCCTAGCTTTTGTAGGTTATTTGCTTATTGGGTGTTTATTGTTTTGTACAGTTATTTATCTTTCATCATTTACCTGCTTTATTGCATTGTGTACATATGACTGCCGTATCTGCTGGTTCTGTTTGTGAGATGAGTTCTATACCCGAACTCGTGTGCACTTAGGATAGGAGAATGGCATAGTCTTGTTGACTTGTGTGGAGTTATTCCTTAGCAAGTTGACTTGCAAGCCCATTCACTTGGTGGAAGTCATGTTGGGATCAATAATGTCACACAAGTAAGTTGTGGTTTGACATTACTTTTTCCAATATAGACCTTAGAAGCCGAGGACCTTAGTTTACCAAACCCATCTTGGCCTATTTGTAGGACGTAGTGCGAAAGTCGTTCAAGTGTAAGATTTGATACGATTGTTACGCGATACTACACTCATAAGAGTCTCTCTTGAGAATATTTTTGGAATACGAGTAGTCGTTCCTCCGATAATATCCGAAAGATGGGATTATGACTATGGGAACCTTTTGTAGAACATGTTTGGCAGGTTTAAACCTTAGTACACTCCCTTTGGGTGGTTCTTAACCTAAACTCCATGCTCGTGACTTGCAACAAACCCTTGATTCATGGTTGATCCGTTCAGGTATCCTTAATATCAATGAAACTTGGGTGTTGATAAGGTGTAAACCATAATCCACCAAAAAATGGATGGTTGATATTAAGGATAACATGATCCATCCCATGACCTTTGTTTGGTGTGCTTTGCTTGATCCTCTTAATCTCTCCAGGCAGTGCAACCTGACAGATGTTCAAGCGGATCCAGCAATTCTGATTGACATGCCATTGCATTGCATAACATCATCTGCATATTTGCATCCAACATCTCATGCTTATTCATTTGCAGGGTATTCCCTTTTTAAGGGGGGACCTTAAAATTGAATAAGCAGCGCATCGCATACCATGCATACTAACCCTTGTTTGTTTTGCAGGTGTCACCGCAGTGTCTAATGTTTGTTCCCTGTTGCAGGCAGTTATTGGTCCCAAGCGAGTTCACAGGTACCCGACAAAGGAAAACCGTCCACGACTAGCAATGGACCAGATACAGAAAGAACTGGCTGATATGCGTGAAATGATGGATCAATTCATGACATTGATGACCGGTATGGCAGAAGGCCAGGCGAAGCTGGAGGAATTGGTTGAGCAACCGAGGCCCAATCCAGAGGTGGAAATACCAAGTGTTGAGGGGAACCATGGTAACCCTGGGAACGCTGATAACCCTGTGAACACTGGAAACGCGGGTAACGCAAATGTTGATGGAAACCCAGGTAATGTTGGCAACACGGGAAATGTTGGGAATGGTATTGGCGGAAGGTACAATGTGAATCAAGGGATTCGGATTAACGGGCGCCCCGTTACTGAAGATTGTCAGTATGATCAATTTTCTTTGCACGACGAGGCCCTTGAGACCACTCGCCGTATGGATGAGCTTGCTGAGAAGCTCAAATCTTTGGAGTCTCAAAATTCCTTAGGTTTTGATGTCACCAATCTTGGTCTGGTTCAGGGAGTAAGGATCCCTCACAAGTTCAAACCCCCTACTTTTGAGAAATACAACGGGGCTTCTTGCCCGCGCACTCATCTCCAATCTTATCTGGGAAGGTTGGGAGCTCACACTGAAGATGAAAAGCTGTGGATGTACTATTTTGAAGACAATTTAATTGGAGCTTCTCGTGAATGGTATTCTCATTTGTCTCGTACTACCATCAAGAGCTGGAAAGACTTGGCAGAGGCTTTTGTCAAGCAATATCAATACAACTTGGACATGGCTCCAAATCGGACCTTGTTGCAAGGAATGTCTCAGACTGCCAAGGAAACCCTTAGAGAATATGCTCAGCGTTGGAGACAGATTGCTGCACTCGTCCAACCCCCTATGTCTGAAAGGGAGATGGCGGACATGTTCTTGAACACTCTTCAAGGCAATTATATCGAGAGATTGGCTGCTTGCCCGTCAATCAGCTTTGCAGAGATAGTGATTGCTGGAGAAAGGATCGAGAGTCTGTTGAAGATGGGCCGAATTCAAGACAACAGTGCTTCCAACTCATCAGTTCCCAAGAAACCGTTTGCTGGTAACGGTCAGCGAAGAAGAGAAGGTGAGACGAGCGTTGTATATGCCGGCAGAGGCAGGGGCAGAGGACGCCCTAATTATTATCAAGATCAAGTGGCCGCAGTCACTATTCCAACACCTGTTCCTCAACCGCAGTATCATTCGCAACAGCAACCCAGGTACAACAATCAGCAACAAGGAGGTAATCCGGGTCAGCAGAGACCCTATTAACAACGTCCAAGGCAGGCGGACCGGGTCATTGAGCCAATCCCAATGCCTTATTATGTATTACTTCCCAAGCTGATTGACATGAATTTGGTTACGTTGAGAACTCTGGCCTCACCGGTCGATCCCAACAATCTGCCTAGAGGTTATGATGTCAACGTCAGATGTGCTTTTCACTCCAACGCACCTGGCCATACTACAGATAATTGCAAGACTCTCCAGCTAAAGGTACAAGATTTGAGAGATACCCAGGCCATCAATTTTTCTCCGGTGCCTAATGTTATCCAAAACCCGATGCCAGCTCACGGCGTGCAGAGGATTAATGTTGTTGATAGTGGGGAAACTTTGAATTTGGTTTCTGATGTGACTAAAGTGAAGACTTCGCTATCGGTGGTCAAAGACCGACTCTTGAAAGGATGGATTTTCCCGGGCTGTGGGGAAGAGTGCAAAAATTTTCAAGACGCCGAGAACGGATGTGATAGTTTGAGAAGGGGTATTCAGCAACTGATAAATGAAGGTTGTCTTCAGTTCGATCAGACTCGTCCAGTGAAGAATGATGTGTCGACAGTAACGTTTTATTTCACTCCTGAAGAAATATATGTTCCCGAGAGACCCGCTCCGACAATAATATATTTCCCAGAAAGTTCAGCACCAATTTACTTTGACAACCCTCAACCGACTTTGATTGGTCCGGTCACCATCACGGTACCAGGACCTGTTCCTTATGAGAAAGACAGTGCTATCCTGTGGCACTATGGGGCTGATATCTACTGTTAGGGGCAGAAAGTTAACGAAGAAGACATTGACATTGGTATCTCCGCTGTAGACAATGTTGGAGGAATTGGTGGCTTCACTCGCAGTGGACGCCAATTTGCACCATCAACATTGCGCACGAATGCTGAAGCTGAGGCAGCTGCCAAGGCTAAAGGAAAACAGGTATCCACCGAAGAGGTTACTACCGAGGAAGCTCCTCCTAAGACCGCATTCGAGAAGGAAGTGGATGAGTTTATGAGGATTATCAAGAAAAGTGACTACAAGGTAGTCGACCAGCTAAATCAGACACCCTCAAAGATCTCCATTCTCTCACTATTGATGTGCTCTGAGGCACACAGAGCAGCCTTGTCGAAAGTACTGAATATGGCTTATGTTCCCCCAGAGATAACTGTTGACCAGCTGGAGTCGGTAGTTTCGAATGTACACACTAGCCATGCGCTAGGTTTCACCGATTATGACCTAACATCTGAGGGCAGGAATCACAACAAAGCCTTGCATATCACAATGGAATGCAAAGGGACGGTGCTTTCCCATGTTTTGGTTGATACAGGTTCTTCTCTGAATGTTCTCCCAAAGAAAGCCTTAACGAAGTTGGATTGCGATGACGCCACCCTGAGGCCGAGTAATTTAGTTGTAAGGGCTTTTGATGGCTCTAAGCGAGCTGTTTGTGGCGAAGTTGAGTTGCCAGTTAAGATTGGACCGCAGGTATTCAAGAGTACCTTTTATGTGATGGATATCCAGCCTGCCTATAGTTGTCTGCTAGGTCGACCCTGAATTCATGTTGCCGGTGCTGTTACTTCTACTCTCCACCAGAAGCTCAAATGTGGACTAGAAGGTCAGATCGTCACTGTCTGTGGTGAAGAGGATATTTTTGTTAGCCACCTGTCTACATTTAAGTATGTGGAGATGGATGGCGAGATGCATGAGATGCTGTGTCAGGGCTTCGAAACTATAAACATCAGTGAGGTCGCGCCCGAAACTGTCTTTTCACCTGAGTCTGAGAAGGTCAGGACTTCTATCTCTTCATACAAGTAAGCTGTTGAAGTGGTTAAAGCTGGTAATGCCCAAGGTTGGGGAAAATTTGTGGAGCCAATCATCAAAGAAGACAAGTTTGGATTGGGGTATACTCCGGGGTCTCAGAAGAATGAAGCCGGTACTTTCTCCAGCGGGGGTTTGGTTTCTCCCCACATCGTCAATGCTGCAGATGAAGACAAGGCTGACAGCGACTGTGACTTAGATAGCTGGATTCGCCCGTGTGTCCCAGGAGAAAAGCTCGACAATTGGTCGTCTAAAAAAGTCGTTCGGTTTACTCTACTAAAGGAGTAATTTTTATTGTTTTCCTTTTATCACATGCATAACAAAGTCTTACACTTTGACCAAGGTGTAATGACTCATCTGTAGGGCCATCCATTTAGTTACATTTCACAATTATTTTCATCATCAATAAAGGACAGCTTTTGCAAACAATTTTGTGTTCTCTTTCTTTCAATTATTTTTACTTTTACAAAAACGGCAATGTTTCTTTTTCATGTTTCTTTTTCGTTTTTCTTTCCAAAAAAACACCTCGTAAAACTGATCACCCGGATCTCACTGCTAACGACGCTGCTATGGCCAAGTATGACTTCGACAATCCTATCTATCAAGCCGAAGAAAGGGTTGAGGAAGATTGTGAATTGCCTGAGGAGTTAGCCAGGTTGTTGAAACAGGAGGACCGAGCTATCACACCTTATCAGGAGGTGGCTGAGACCATCAACATTGGTACCGAAGACGACAAGAAAGAGATCAAGATCGGGGCCAGTCTACAGGCCGAGAGGAAAAGACCGTTGATCATGTACTTGACTGTGTTAGAAAGGTCAATGGGTTGTGTGCTCGGTCAGCATGACGAGTCAGGTCGAAAAGAGCATGCAATATACTACCTTAGCAAAAAGTTTACCGACTGTGAACAAAGATACTCACTGCTCGAGAAAACTTGCCGCGCTTTGGCATGGGCTGCTTGCCGACTAAGACAGTATATGTTGACTCACACGACTCTATTGATATCAAAGATGGATCAAGTCAAGTATATTTTTGAAAAGCCAGCAGGGTTGCTAGGTGGCAAATGATGCTAACAGAGTATGACATCCAATACACTTCACAAAAAGCCATCAAAGGAAGTGTCTTGTCAGACTATCTTGCCGCGCAACCGATTGATAATTACCAACCTATGAGGTTCGACTTTCCTGATGAGGACATCATGTTTCTCAAATCGAAAGATTACGAGGAACCACTCCCGGAGGAGGGGCCTGACCCTGAATCCAAATGGATTATGATGTTTGATGGGGCGGTCAACGTCAATGGTCGCGGAGTTGGTGCAGTGTCGATTACGCCGGAGGGGGTTCATATGCCATTTTGTGCCAGAATAACTTTTCCCTGCACCAACAATGAAGTCGGGCGAAGCAGGATGGGTCCATTCTCGATACAATCAACTAAGCCTAGTTGAGGAAAAGAGACTAGCAGCTATATGCCATGGCCAGCTATATCAGAGACGGACAAAGAGAATGTTTGATCAGAAAGTGCGCCCTCAGGAGTATCGAGTCTGATGCTAACAACCATGGATGGCGAAGACTTCCCGTCCCCTGTCAACTCAGAAGCAGTTAAAAAAGTACTTCGCATAAAATAGACCCGCTGGACAGTAAAAAGAATAGTCCAGGCAAAAAAGGGGCATCCCGACGAACCAAAAAAAGAATGAAGAGGTTCGGGCAAAAATTAGGGATATAAAAATCCAAAAAAATTTACACCCGGTGAGTCGAAAACCCGAAAGGGAGGCTCAGGCAAAAAAGGGTATCCCGGTGGATTGAAAACTCAAAAGGGCGGTCCACGCAAAAGTTAGAGAATAAGCGAATAACTGCGATCTGAGTTCATCCGTGTTATATCACCGTTTCATTCAATCCGGCAATCTTCGAAGGTAAAAGATCGACTAATCATCCACTTCAGAAAGCAAGATGAGAAGAGCGTCTTGAGGACATACGAGCCATAGCAGAGTCGAAACTCGGTGGGACCCCGTTTCCACATTGCCATTAGGATAATTTCTCTTGTTCAATTTATAGCGATCGCCTCTTTCCAGGGATCAGCTTCCTGATGTACTCGCCTATTCCTGGCACAAATTTTTCAACCAACAAAAGTCGAATAATTCAGTTAAAAAGCCTCTTTACTTTTCATTTATCAGTTTGTTTGCAAAAGATGTCTGAATTCTTGAGGAAACATATTGCATCTGAATGTAATGGTGGCTTTTGCAGATGACTTGCGCAGGAAAACAGTCAAAATTGCTTTGAATGTGCTTAATCCCGGACGGTGAATTCAAACCGAGTAATTCCTCGGGGCATACGTGTATTTTTTGGTTACAGGTCACAGGAACCGGATGCCAAGTCATGAATCCTCACCCCTAAGCAGTTGACAAAGCCTCTCCTCTACAGAGCAGGTTCCCCAGTAGAGTTGACAGTATCCAGACTGTATATCCCCAGCGGAGTCGACAGTGCCAGACTGTATCTTCCCAGCAACAGCGGAGTAGTCGCATACCCAACAGACAAGAGGGTGGTGTTCCCAGTGTTCATCTCGTCCCCAACAGATTATTTTTTTTAACATATTTGTTTTAATCCCCAGCCTGAGGACGATTAGCAAATTCATATCCCCAGCAAAGGTCGATTCCTACGACATTTCCCCAGGAAGTGCTTTCCTCACAGACTCTCCTCGCAGAGCCTCGCCAAGCAAAGTTTCCATAGTTGATACTTCCCTAGCAAGGTCAACTTTTCAAAAAAGGCCGATTTATTTTCGGTGGCTCCCCGGTCCCGGCAGACGGATCGTTCCCCACAGAGCATTCAAGGATTGATACAGTGATCCGCTCCCTACCAGAGTTGCTTCCCCAAGCAAATTTCTTTTTTCTTTTGCATCATGCATAACATTTGCATTTGCATTTTCATGCATATCAAACATACACATAAGCTGATAAATAGGTTCTTCAAAGCAGACTGAAAAATTACTTTACAACCAAAGTCATGAGATTCGGCCAGAGGATCAAGTGTGTGTGTGACCCAACATGAGGGTCATTTCGAAGATTCAGCCTGAGAATCGTTTTCCAGAGATCCAGCCTGGGGGTCATTTCAAAGATTCAGCCAGAGAGTCGACTACGAGCGTTATTTCCCCAACAAGCCAGCTGGAGGAATAGATTGACAGCTCAACAGAAAATCAACCTACAAGAGGATCCAGCCCGCGGATCGCATTAAAAAAACAAAGTCTAATCGAAGAGTCGTTATAACATGTTCTAGCCTGAAGAATATGTACGAAGCCCAAAAGTGGGATATTCTCGAAGCTGCATATCTAACATGAAGACTGTAGATTTTGAAAGAGGGTCAACCAGCGTATGACCCAGATGCGAGATCCTGATGATGAGAATTTATCATCAAAACAATCCAGATCTAGCCAGAAGATCAAAGTCAGGTCTAGCCCGAAGACCGAAAAATAGATAGATTCAGCTAGAGAATCAAAGAAAATAGATTCAGCCAGAGAATCGAGACAATTCAGATCTAGCCAGAAGATCGAAATAGATTCATCCAGATAATCGAAACAATTCAGATCTAGCCAGAAGATCGAAGAAGATCTAGCCAGAAGATCGAAGTCAGGTCTAGCCCGAAGACCGGAAATAGATTCAGCCAGAGAATCGAAACAATTCAGATCTAGCCAGAAGATCGAAGTAGATTCAGCCAGAGAATCAAAGAAAATAGATTCAGCCAGAGAATCGAAACAAAGGAGATCTAGCCAGAAGATCGAAGAAGATCTAGCCAGAAGATCGAAGAAGATCTAGCCAGAAGATTGAAACCGTATCCAGCCCGAGGATCAAAATTAACATCCAACCAGAGGACTAAATTGAGTATAGATTCAGCCAGAGGATCGAAACTCCATATTAAGTTAGAAGACTGATTCAGATTCAGCCAGAGGATCGGAAGAGAAATAAACAGCGCGGTGTATTTCAACATTTTTGTGGCGTTCTCGGAGCGCAAATTTTCGGTCTGTCTTTGGTATTCAATCACAGCTCACCCTGTTTGTCTGATAAGTTGTTCGCTTTCATCCTGCTCGGGTTAGCTGATGACTGAATAGGGGCAGCTGTAACACCCCAAAATTTGCCCTCCTCATTCACGCATTCATTTTTAGGTCATTTAACATTTCATATTGCATTTCATCATGTTAATCGGGATTAGCTCCAAGAAGCTTGAACATCATCCAGGACAGTTTATGGGTTCTATTTAGATGATCAGTCAACACAAGGGAAAGACTTGAGTTACTTCCAATAGGGGTCTATTCGTCAGTCAAAATGTTAATTTTGAAGGAGCAAAGGTTTGTTCATGAGCTGTCATGCTCGCTAGGCGAAGCCCACGTGTTATGCAAACAAAAACAAAAAAAACCCAAAAAAACGATAAAAAAAAACGAAAAACGAAAAAAAAAACGAAAAACGAAAAAAAAATTAAATAAATTAAATAAAAAAATAAAAAAATAAATAAAAAAAAGAAAAAATCTCAGACTTGGACCTCTCTCATTTGAGCCCACAAAGCCATGAAAATCAGGTTATAAAAGAGGGAGAACAGACAGAAAAAGGAAGAGAAGCAAAACACTCTGAGGTTTCCTTGGAACAAAACCCTGGACAAAACCTCGAGAGAAACCTGACAGAGAACTCAGAGCAGCCTCCAAACCCCGAAGGGAACTCAACTGCACAGAATCACCTCTGCCTCACATAAACCCTAAAGATTGTTTTGTAAACCTCACGGGTGCAACTCAATTTCAATCAAGCTCTCCAATCAGGTTTGCCCTATTCCCATTATTTTACGCCTTTAATTTGAATGCTCTAAATGTATGAGGTATTATGGGTGAATTTGAAACCCTTTTGATGCATGTGTTTGACAAGAGGTTTAGGCCTCCTACCCTTGGTTGCTTTTTGTGAGCTTTTTGTGAATTTTAATGGCATGATTCATGTGGTTACATTTTGATTTGGGGGCAACTCTTGGTTACCCTATTTTGTTTCTCTAACCTGTTTGTTGAGTTTTATTTTGTGAGGGCTCATATGACTCTTGCAGAGATGGTTTGCCTGGTGTTCCACTTTATTTGTGGGATACCGCCTGGAGGTTTCATTCCGATTACCTGTACTGACTCACTTTCTTTGATGGTGTTAGCTTGGGAGGATCTCAGGGTTTCCTTGTTCCGTTAATTACTGTTACTTCAGATCTTTATCTATGTGGTACTTTTACATTTTCCCGTATTTTTACTGCTCTCTTAGCTGGAAGACCTCGATAGGAGGCAATGTTTTGTGTGTTTACTTTATGCAGGTTCCTTCGTCTAGGATTTCCCTTCTGCATGAGCATCCCTAACCCTACCAACTCATTGATTTTTCTTCTCCTATGAACACGTTAACTCCTTCTACTACAGGCGAGTAAGTCTCCAAAGGTCGAGCATCCGGTAGATTGCGTAGTAACGTCGTTCGTCCAAAACCCAATCCATAACCCCGTAGTTAGCCGAACTACGGCTTGCTCTGATTCTCATTCCAGATGAGATGCGTAGGCATAAGACGCGATGTCTTAGCGAGCACAATTACCCTTAACCCCTAGGTAGCCGAGCTACAAAGACTCTGTTTCTCATCTTCAGATGAGATACGTATGCAGTGGATGCGACATCCGTGCGAGTCATTTTCTTTTGACCCTTTTTTTTAGTAAATAACACATTAGATAAACTCACACCCTTTAGACAAGAACTACAAAAGTGGATCCCGTAGAGTACTACGGATGCGTAGGGGTGCTAATACCTTCCCTTCGCATAATCGACTCCCGAACCCAAGATTTGGTTGCGAGACCCTGTCTTGTCCTTTCCTTTTTCCAGGTTTACTTCGAGCGTTTCCTTTCCCTCCTTTGGGATAAATAACGCACGGTGGCGACTCTCCTGTCTTTCTTCGCCGGTTGTTTTTTTTTTCGCATTCCATTTTTCAGGTTGCGACAAAGCCCAAAAATGCATTCAACCAATTAAACTCTTTTTGCCGTCGTGCGATTGGTCAGAAAAACCTTTTCATAAACAAAAGACATCTTGTCTTAAGATGATGCAAAGCAATGCTTCGTCCATAATTGTTGAGTTGAGATAGATGAAATTTTTCCGAATGTTGATTTGTAAATCCATTTAATGTGTGGTATACGTCCGCTCCTCATCTGTTTTGGGTAAAAAAATATTTTTCATTGATTAATACAATATAGATTTCACTAAAATTGACCAACAAACAAATGTTTTCTAGCTAGAACTACGTGTGCCTTGAGTTCTCTATTGAGACACGTAGGAGCAGGATTGCGAAATCTTGTCAGGCCTATTAATAAAAAACTTAGGTTTAGCCCCCTTCGTTTCCAAATCCAAAAACATATTCTCTTTTCTTTTGATCCTATTATTCTTTCCCTCATTATAACTTGAGAAGTCTAACATTTCAAGCTAACACTAACGCGCACAATTAATCTAATGGTTCCCGTTGAGTACAACGGACGTGAAGGGTGCTAATACCTTCCTCTTGCATAACCAACTCCCGAACCTAGATATTGGTTGTGATGACCATATATTATCCTTTCTTTTAGGGGTTTTATCGATATTTTCCCTTTCCCTAATTGGGAATAAATAAAGTTCGATGGCGACTCTGTTTAGTCCATCATGTGAGCGTGCGGTTGCGCTTCGCTAAGTCGTGTTCTCATTTTTTGAGGTGCGACAAATAATAATAAGTTAGAGAGTTAGTATAAACAAGTCAAAATGGTAAATAAACAATGTATAGAGGGGTTAGTGGGTTAGCATAAACAACCATAGTGTAAATGTATCATATGAATCCATGAACATATGTACAAATAAACCTCATCTATAAGTCAAATGACCCAAGTTAGTTTGTATAGGGATAACCTATCCATGATTCGAAGTCCCATGTATGAACATTTGATCAACCATTAGGAGGTTTGAAACAAGGAAGGTTCAATCAACCCTCACCAAGCCAACATCATGACAAAAGATAGATTTCATTGGCCCATAACTTCAAGACTTCAAAATTCCATCAAAAATAACCCAAATGAAATAAATAAAGCCACCATTAAATTCTAGAGGCAAAAATAAGAGGGGTTTATGCTCAACATTTTGTCAAAATATTAAAAATAAGAGGGGTTTATGCTCAACATTTCAATCAAAGGGGTTTATGCTCAACATTTCAATCAAAGTTACTTCCGGTATTTCTGTTTCGGTCCACTTGGTGACACCCCTTCCATTAATCTTCTTGAAGATCAATCTTGCATCTTTAATGTCTTATTCCATGGCACATACACGGTCCTCATCAAGGTAACCAACATTTGATAAGTATTCAGATAGCGGGAGCACTGATCCCTTTGTAGCTATCGGTGTAGGCTTCTTCAAATTCTGGGATTGTATCCCAAACCAGTACGGTCCTTGTTGGCAGGAAGCTCGAACATCCTTCCCCAACCCAAAGTGTGTCCATTCCGTATAATTGTTAAAGCATCCTGGAGAGAGGCTATTGGAAATTCGAATTTCTTGGGTTCATCCCTAGTTGAGCAAACCATTTCAACATTGACCACCTCGAACGATTGAAATGGGATTTACTTTATCTCCCCCTCTCCTTCAATATAGTGGAATAAATCCAAATGACTCACCAGAAAATCTTCCTCACCTTCCACCACTACCAGCTTGTTGTTCACTACGAATTTCAGCCTCTGGTGGAGCATCAAAGTGACAACTCCAGTAGAATGAATACATGGTCTCCCTAGAAGATAATTGTACGTCGGATGGATATCCATTACAAAAAAGGTGATGAATAAGACATGGGGGCCTATCCTCATGGGCATGTTTATCTCACCAATTATGGTCCTTCTCGGCCCGTCAAACGCTCTTACCACTAGTTCACTGAATTTTATGACAAGCCCTTCAATCTTAGCCAAAAATCCTTAAGGCATTACATTAACGGAGGAACCAGTGTCCACCAGAACCCTGGATAGAACTGTGTCCACACACTCAATGGAGATGTGGAGAGCCTTGTTATGGTTTCTTCCCTCAGTGGGGAGCTCTGTGTCATTGAATCCCAAACTCAAGCGGATGGCTATATTGTTGACAACACCTTCGAACTGATAGACCGAGATTTCTTGGGGTACATGAGCAACCTTTAGGAACTTCACCAGAACATCTATGTGGGCGTCTGAGGACATCAATAGAGGTAACATTGAAATTTTGGAGGGTGTGTGGTTGAGTTGCTCAACTACCCGGTAGTCACTCCTCTTGATGATCAGTAGGAACTCATCTACTTCACTTGTTGATGGAGGGTCTTACCTTGGTTGGGCATTATCAACTTGTTTACCCCTGTCCTGGGTTGATGGACCATTTTTCTTAATCGGGGGGTATAGCAGTAAAAATTTGAGATTAAGCTATTGATTAACTTAACTCACAAAGCAAAAGTTACCACCGCGCTTTTATTGTTTCCAAATGAAAAGGTAAAAGATTTAAAAATTAAAGAAGGGGAGAGAAGAAGAGACTATCCTAGGGCATAAAGTAAAATCTAGGAAGGAAAGATCTAACCAAGAAATAGAAAGCTTTATGACATAAGTCAAGCAAGAATTCCCTCATTTGGATTAAGCCTCAAGCAAGCCCGAATAAGCAAATAATAATTCATGTATCAGATGAAACCAAAGTAACTCAACCAAGTCTTCAAAAGGAAATCCCAAGTAAAAGGTACCAGATGAATTCTAGGGTCTCAAAATTACAGGTCCCAAAGCGAAGGTCAAGATCCTAATTCTAAGTCCATAACTCCACAATGATGTCATTGATAGTAACCACAAGTCCATGAATCATAATAACCAAGTTTCTTTTTAGGTTTTTTTTCTTCGTTATTAATGTCTTCTTTATAATGATATAAAAGAAAAGTCCAAATGGACAAAGAGAAAATGATAAAATCATAAATAATATGATATGGAATGCTAACATAAAGTATAAAGTAAATGATATAAAAATAGAAGCATAAATTAAATGACATTTGAAGTAAAAGTTAATACAATAAAATATTAGTAAAAGATGTTAGTAATAAAAGATGAAAGATGCTTTGGTCATTTTTTGGAGAACACTCAATTATCCACTCACAAGCATGAAAACATGAACCTATACATCATTTATGAGAAGGACTCCAAATTGGATAAAATCAATAAGTATGCCACTAGCTCTCACAAATTGAAAATGATCAACATTTTCACACAATACCACGAGGAATAGGAGACTTACAATCTCACTTATACAAATGTCTTTGTTTTTTCTTGGGACAAATTTAGCGCTATATTAAGCAATCGTAATTGGACTTATGTAGAAGTCACAACTATCTGAGGTCGATCAATAATAATATTTGTGTTAATACATGCTAGAGAAATAATATGTAAATCATTATCCTAAAGACATGCCACACAGAAAAAAGAAAAAGAAAGGGGATGATCAAGCACAAAGGCTAGGATGACGGTCCATTACTTTAATCCACACTTCATGATACTTAAGATAAACTTATGCATCAATCCAAAGTAACTTAAATGATCCATTATCAACTAGGAGGTATATTTGAAATGATGAAAGTTCATCAAGTACCAATCCATACATCATAAATAATATGGACTCAAGTCAACCAATTGATCAAAGGGAAAAGAAGGAGATGAAGAAGAAAGAAACAAGATAAGTCACACCCAAATTGGACCAAAAGTTTGATCAAGTCATCATCAAAATCAATCATCCATTTTGGTGGATTAGGATTTTCACCCCATCAACACCCAAGATTCATTGAGTTTGATGAGACTTGAAGTCTAAACCATCATGATCCAATGCCAACAGAAGTTCATAAGAGTCACACAAAATAAAATGCAATTAAATGAAATAAAAATGCACCAAAAGTATTTTAGACAATCGGATAGTGAGGGATCCCAATTCTCATAACTTTTTCTCCTCAGTTTTATATATGTGATAGTTGTTTGTGTGTTTGTGGGCAAAAATGTTTGCCTTGACCTCTTATGCCTTGTTCTTGAATACCTTGTATGGGGTGAATTAGGAATAACTGTTTATTTTTGTGACTTTTTCCTTGTTGTCGTATTATAATATGTGGTTGTTCCCCTTTGGATCAAATTTTATTAATAATAATTGGAGTTGAAAGTATATGACCTTAGAGTTGAGTTTTGATGACTCTAGTGTATTTTTAGTGTTAGGAAAATTAGCTTAGTCGGGTTATCACTTGCCTTGTAATTAGGTAGGATTGAGTAGTGATGAGTTGAGATTCAAACATGACACAAACCTATGCTTATATGTACGTTTTTGGGGGTGTTGAGAACTCAAATAGGAAAAATAGGCGAGTTTCGAATCTTTTAAATAGGGAGAAAGCCGCAGGAAATCGCAGGTAGACATAGAAGGGGGTTAACCATCATGTTTTGTGCGTAACTTGAGTTACGTAGGTCCGTTTGAGGTGATGTCACTTGAGTTAGAAAGTTAACACAATAATATTTATTTTGAAGTGGAAAAATTGGGTCTACGAATGCTACAACAATAGGAGTTCTCTGGTTTTTATACCATAGGTGTGGTCGATTTCAGTCATGCGTTGGTCATCATGTTTCACACATACCTTGAGTTTTGTGGGTCTGTTTGAGGTGCCGTTAGTTCTGTTAGAAAGAGGATTTGAATAAATTTCGTACTTGAAAATTTCATAATTTTATCATAAGTCTATATTATTTGGTGCTATTTTGAAGTGAGGCAATTTTAGAGTTAAGTTCAGAATGTTGGGAGACCCTTTAACAATTTAAGAAATTAAACATAATTATAAATAACTTAAAATTTAGTTAGTGATATGTTTTAGAATTTATTAAATTAAGAGAGTTACATTATTATGAGTTTAGAGTTTTTAACATGTCTAAAGTCTAATTTTAGTTCAGATATATTTAGATAAGTGAGTTAGTGTTGTATTTTGAACTGCTAACATGTTTAGAGCTGAGTTCGAAATGGTTTAGTTAACTCTAATCCGTTCATTGAGTTAGTTTGATATGTTTGAAATGTTATGTGAATTACATATTATTGAGTTGAGTTGAGATTTGAGTAATCTGACAGGTTCATAGTTAATTTGATAAGGCTACAGTTTGCCTTGAATATTTGTTGTCATACTTTGTTGACGGCCATAGAAGAGTAATAATATGAATTACTCTGTTGATGAGTGTTATTGAATTAATATGTTAATAACTTTGCATTGTTGATGAGTATGTGTAAATATTATATGTTGATATAATTGAGCTATGATGTATAACATATTTTTTAGTTGAATAGTTCAGAGAGAACTACCGTGTTGGCCTTGCATTGGCAAATTGTGGTTCAGAGAGAACCTTTTTAAGAGAGAACAATTTTAGATGTGGTTAAGAGAGATTTTTTTTTGATGTGGTTCTCAGAGAACCTTGTCCAAAGAGAAAAAAAATTGAGTACGAGATGTGAATGTTATTTCTCTTTATTTCGAGTTGAATTGTTGAATATGTGTTTATGAGAATTGATGTTGAGTCTCATGCATTCATGTATATCGGAGATAGGTAGGATTTTGGTCTGACGAGGCCAAGTGTTTAGAGAGAACCAATGAAGGTCTCATTATCTATAGAGAAGACTATGTTCTAGAGAAGAATCAGAGACGTAGATAAATCAGTAATCTACCTCTGAAATCCAAACCTTAGTACCACATGCATCTTGGAGGAGGAGTACATTGCATTAATACATTTTCGTTGTGATTGTTGTTGTAAATTATTGTGTAAGGATGATAATTGATTTTATGTATGACTATCCTTGTTGTTTAATGCACTGCTATCATCTGTAAAGTTATTATCACCCCTGTTTGTTGTGTTGTGGATTTCTATACTCTTCTAGAGAACAAATAATCAAATATATAAGTAGTTGTTGTTGAGATGAAGGAGGGTGTTGAGGACTCATCACTTATTCTTTGTTTTTTGTGTTATTTGATTTTTTTGATGCTATCATTTGTAACACTGGGTTGAGTCATTTAATCGATATTTTTGAGTTGTTGAATTAATTTAATTAGTTGTATGTTTTAGTTTATTAAGATATTATAAAGAATGTTGAAGTTGAGTTCTGCTGTTATATTATGTTTTATTTGAAAGAGTATTGATTGTCGGTATCTATTGTCGCAACCTGAAAAATACAGTATGCAAAAAACAACCGGCGAAATAAAATGACAGAAGAGTCGTCACCGTGCGTTATTTATCCCAAAGGAGGGAAAGGAAATGCTCGAAGTAAACCTGAAAAGAGGAAAGGAAAAGACAAGGTCTCGCAACCAAATCTTGGGTTCGGGAGTCGGTTATGCGAAGGGAAGGTATTAACACCCCTACGCATCCGTAGTACTCTATGGGATCCACTTTTGTAGTTCTTGTCTAAAGGGTGTGAGTTTATCTTGTGTTGTTTACTAAAAAAGGGGTTAAATGAAAATGACTCGCGTGGATGTCGCATCCACTGCATACGTATCTCATCTGAATATGAGAATCAGAGTCTTCGTAGCTCGGCTGACCTATGGGTTGGGGGATGTGTGCTCGCTAAGACGTCGCGTCTTATGCCTACGTATCTCATCTGGAATGAGAATCAGAGCAAGCCGTAGTTCGGCTAACTACGGGGTTATGGATTGGGTTTTGGACGAATGACGTTACTACGCAATCTACCGGATGCTCGACCTTTGGAGACTTACTCGCCTGTAGTAGAAGGAGTAAACGTGTGTTTAGAAGAAGAAAAATCAATGAAGGGTTAGGGTTTGGGATGCTCATGCAAAAAGAGTCCTGGACGAAGGAACCTATAAAAAAAACACAAAAACATTGCCTCCTATCGAGGTCTTCCAGCTAGGAAAGTAGTAAAATGCGGGAAAAATGTAAAAGTACCACGCGGATGAAGATCCGAGGTAACAGCAATTAGAGGAATGGGAAACCCAGGGATCCTTCCAAGCTAAACACCATCAAAGAAAATGAGTCAGTACAGGTAATCGGAATGAAACCTCCAGGCGGTATCCCACAAATAAAGTGGAAAACCATGCAAGTTATCCCTGCAAAAGTCATGTGAGCCCTCACAAAAACTCAACAAACAGGTTAGAGACAAAAAAAAAGGGTAATCAAGGGTTGCCCCCAAATCAAAATGTAACCACATGAATCATGCCATTAAAATTCACAAAAAAGACATGCATCAAAAGGGTATCAAATTCACCCATAATACCTCAAACATTCAGAGTATTCAAATTCAAAAGCATAAAATAACGGGAATAGGGCAAACCTGATTGGAGAGTTTGATTGAAATTGAGTTGCACCCGTGAGGTTTACAAAACAATCTTTAGGGTTTGAAATTCTGGCGTAGTCAGATTTCAGATGTTCTACTCCAAGTTATGACATCTGATCCAACATTGCTACAAATACAGCAAGATAGTTATACAATTCAAACCCAGTACTGATATGCACACATTCACAGATGTCACGACATCTGCTACTATATCACCATAGTATGGAAGAACACCCAGTTATGTCCATCTGGTACAAATACACAGCAGAGATCAACCATAGCACTTGCTTCTGTTGAGCATGCACAGTTATCAGCATGATGTCTCAACATTGATTTGAACATCACCTGTTACAGCATTACAGGTTTACCTTATTTTATAATAGACAAAATTATAACATGCAGAAGGTAAACAACACAAGTAATTGTTAACCCAGTTCGGTGCAACATCACATACGTCTGGGGGCATACCAAGCCAGGAAGAAGATCCACTATCAGCAGTATTAATTCAGAGTTAAACTCCCCCGTTTACAACTCTTCACTTAATCCCTACCCAATGCAATCTATACCTAGGAACTCCTAGATAGAAACCTCCAGTTTCCATTCCTATCACTACAATTACAATGTAATACTAAACAACTTGAACTTGCTTCACAACTTCGTTCAAGAACATAATCACTCTTGCCTACAGGCTTAGAGTTACAAATACTCTCAGCTTTGACCACTGAGAAACACATGGTAACCTTCCCACAGATTGGGAGGTTTACCTCACACACACCCCTAAAAATTCATTCTAAGAGGCTTACAAAAACTAGGTTACAATAAGCTATTTATAACCTAATCACCCAACTGGATTTGGGCCTTCAGAAATCGCAGCAAACTTGTTCTTTGCTGTTACAAATTCAGCAGAAACTTTCTGCTACAAACAAGGTCTTCAATCCTAAAATCTCTCTATATATATCTCCTTATTTTGAGCCTATATATATTCCAAGACCTCCACAAATAATGCTACATAGGATTCTAACTAATTTCCACATATTAGTGAGCTAACAAATAGGCTATTTGTTAGGTTCCTTAATTGTAGCTTGGTTGTTGGTTTCCTGGATTTTAGCCTGAGAAAAAAGCTGAAACAGAAAAACTAAACAACCTACAATATACATATGCTGTCAAGAATGAATGTCACAACATTCAGTTTGACTTCCAAATCATTAACCATATGCTAAGTCTGTTTTTCCTGAAAACAGACTGTACAATTTGCTGTACTGTACAGAACGAATCTGTCCATACTTCAGTATCAGCGTACATTAATAAATGTCAAAACATCCAATTTGACATTCACACTGTACAATTTACTGTACTGTACAGAACCAATTTGTCCATACTTCAGTATCAGCATACATTAATAAATGTCAAAACATCCAATTTGACATTCACACATAGAGCCTTACATCAGGTCTGTTATCCTCTTGATAAGCAGACTGAGTTGCATACTGAAATGTAGCAGAAAACCAATCTGCTTATTGTTCAATATATGCTGTCAATGATGAATGTCATAACATCCAGTTTGACATTCAGACAGTAGGCCTTATGCCAGGTCTGGTATTTCCTTGATAACCAGACTGGAAATGAATACTGAGCTCTAACAGAACACCAACTGTTCTATTCCTCAGTATCTGCTGACAGGGATGAATGTCTCCACATCCAATTTGACATTCAATAAATCCTGTATTAGCTAATCCTACAGTAATCTACTCAAGTATGTCATGACATTAGTCAAGACATCAGAGTACAATTAGATATTCTAACCTACAATGCAGTTACACAACCATTTCCACAGCATGTCATGACATCAGTCAAGACATTAGAATCCAGCTAGTGTTTTACCATACAATGCAGCCAATCAAACATCTACAGGGTTTATGTGAGGCAGAGGTGATTTTGTGCAGTTGAGTTCCCTTCAGGGTTTGGAGGCTGCTCTGAACTCTGTTAGCTCTTCTCTCACTATTTTTTTCTCAGAGTTCTTCTTTCACTATCTTTTTCCCAGACAGGGTAATAGGAATGGAATCCTTTTGTTTCACTGAAACTCTGAATTTATAACCTGATTTTTGTGGACATGTGGGCTCAAATGAGAGAGGTCGAAGTCAAAGATTTTTTCTTTTATTTATTTATTTAAAAAAAAATCGTTTTTTTTTTTCGTTTTTTTTTTGAAAAAATATTCCGATTGCCATGATGAAATGCAAATGTTAAATGACCTAAAAATGTATGCATGCATGAGGTGTAAAGCGTATGCTTTTAGGAAAAATGAAGGGTAAATTTTGGGGTATTACAGCTGCCCCTATTCAATCAACTGGAGACCTGGAAAGAAGATAGCAGCAACTTTCGTGCTTTCGAGGTATCAAGGGATTGAATACAATAAAAGCCCGAAAATTTGCAACTGAAGTGAAGTGAAGTAACAATGCCTGTCAGAATCGGCAAAGAGGTGGTCTTGAAAGAAGAATCCGTCTGGTACGGTGAGAGTCAGTCTGAATACCGAAAAAGAATGTTGACCTGGATACCAAAATAAATGGTAACACGGAAATAACCATGGCCTGAATGCCGCTCATCAGTCTGAATACTGGAAATGACTTCGATCTGAACATCGGGAGATATGAGATTATTAATATCGGTCTGAACACCGAGAGGCTGGCCTGAATGCCACAAGTTGCGTCGACATGAACGTCGGAAACTTCTTCGATCTGAACATCAGAAAATTGGCCTGAATGCCACAAGTTGCATCGACCTGAACGTCGGAAACTTCTTCGATCTGAACATCAGAAAACTGGCCTGAATGCCACAAGTTGCATCGACCTGAACGTCGGAAACTTCTTCGATCTGAACATCGGAAAACTGGCCTGAATGCCACAAGTTGCATCGACCTGAACGTCGGAAACTTCTTTGATCTGAACATCGGAAAACTGGCCTGAATGCCGCAAGTTGCATCGACCTGAATGTCGGAAACTTCTTCGATCTGAACATCGGAAAATTGGCCTGAATGCCACTTCAGTCTGAATACCGGAAAAACTTCATGCCTGTCAGCATCAGCAGAAATAGGGAAAGATAATAGAGGCGGCGCATGGGCCAATGACACTTGTTGGGGATAATAAAGGTAAGTCATGAACAATCTTCAGTTTGAGTACTGGAAACAACTTCTGGCTTATCACTTGGGATACTGAGAATGTTTTATGCTTACATGCGTATGTTTGAATTTTTCAATGGCGTAATGCTCCATGAAAATGGAAATGCTACGCGATTTCCAATGCAATATGATTCTACATGCAGGGATGCAAAATGCTGGGCAGAATGCCAAGCTGAGGCAAGAGAATCTGTTGGGGAAATGATCACCATCTTCTGGACCCTGGCAAGGCTGCTGGAGATGCACAACGCAAAGAATTCTGTGGGGAAATGACCCGCCACACGGTGTTCTAGCAATGACGAAATACCGAGATTCTGACTGGGGAGAGAACGACACTGAAAACCTGCTGTTGGGGAAAGCGATAGTGGTTCTGGCAACCACGATTTGCGAGAGATGACTCAGCAAGGGAAGCAAACACCGATACGGTACCGAGGTTCTGCTTCAAGGAAAGAAACCATGGATCTGGCATTGGGATTATCGATCTGGCCTCGAACATTGAGGAGCAGCCGCTTATGTTGGGAAGATACAGTATGGCACTGTCAACTCCGCTGGGGGTATATAGTCTGACACTGTCAACTCTACTGGGGATTTTATAATCTAAAACCACCGCTTGGGGGGGGGGGGGGGTACAGTGGTGAGAACCTGCTGGGGATTGAAGAATCCAACGCTCTGATCAGCTCTACAGGGATAAGATACTGAATTTGTCTGTTGGCGACTTCACTAGGGAAAACATTCACGATCATCTGCAGAGGATTTTAAGGAAATGCCCCGATGGTACCTGTTCTGAATAGAAGATCCAAAGCACTTAAAATTTACAGCAATTTTAAATGTTTATTAAGTGTGTACCTGTAAAGCTCTTATGTGTCATGATGCAATGTTTATCAAAAATTCAGACGTCATTTTTGCAAACAAAACAGAAAAATGAAAATGAAAACAGAGATATACCGAATAACATGATTTTATTGATTGAACGGCCTCTGAATAGGCATTTAAATCAGGAAGCAATCCCTGGAAAGAGGTAATCACACAACAGATGAAAACAGACATTAATCTAATGGCAATGTGAAATGGATTTCTATTGGGTTCCAATTCTGCTATGACTTGCTCGTCTTCAAGATCCTCCAAATGATCAGCTTTCTGAAAGAGTGATTGGATTGTTTCCCATCCTTCAAAAGTTTCCAGTCATTGACACGAGATGAGATTCAGAACTACTCAGAACGCAGTCATTCGCTTAATCCCTAACTTTTGCCTGGATTGCCCTTTTCGGGTTTTCAATCCACCGGGATACCCATTTTTGCCTAAGTTGCCTTTTCAGGTTTTTAACTTACCGGGTGTACAATCTTTTCACTTCTAATCCCTAATTTTTGCCCGAACCTTTTTCATTTTCTTGGTTCGCCGGGATGCCCATTTTTGCCTGGACTACTCTTTTTATTGTCCAGCGGGTCTATTTCATGCGAAGTATTTTTTAACTGCGTCTGAGTTCACCGGGGAAGTGAAGTTTTCACCATCCATCGTTGCAAGCATTAAGGCCCCTCCATCAAAATCCTTGGTGACAATATACGGTCCATCATAGTTAGGAGTCCACTTGCCCCTGTGATCTGTCTGAGGAGGAAGGATCCTTTTCAACACCAAATCTCCGACCTGGAAGCATCGAGGACGCACTTTCTGATCAAAGGCTCTCTTCATCCGACTTTGATACAACTGCCCATGACAAATGGCTGCCATTCGCTTCTCTTCGATAAGACTCAACTCATTGAATCTTGTCCGAATCCATTCAGCTTCGTCTAACTTGATATCCAACAGGACTCTTAGAGAAGGAATCTCCACTTCAACAGGTAGGACTGCTTCCATACCATACACAAGGGAGTAAGGGGTTGCCCCGGTCGATGTACGTACTGAAGTACGGTACCCATGCAAGGCGAAGGGTAGCATCTCATGCCAATCTTTGTACGTAACGACCATCTTCTGCACAATCTTCTTTATGTTCTTATTTGCCGCCTCAACAACACCGTTCATCTTAGGGCGGTAAGGGGAAGAATTGTGATGTTGAATGTTGAAGTTCTGGCACAACTCCTTCATCATTTTGTTGTTGAGATTAGAACCATTATCAGTAATGATTCTTTCGGGAATCCCATAGCGACAAATGATTTCTTTCTTGATGAATCGGGCAACCACATGTCTGGTGACCTTCGCAAATGACGCTGCTTCGACCCACTTGGTGAAATAGTCGATGGCAACAAGGATGAAGCGATGCCCATTGGAAGCGGTCGGCTCAATATTTCCAATCATATCGATGCCCCACATAGCGAAAGGCCACGGCGAAGACATCACATTCAAAGGATTCGGCGGCACATGCACCTTATCAGCATAAATTTGGCATTTATGGAACTTCCGAGCATATTTGAAACAATCAGATTCCATGGTCATCCAGTAATAACCTGCTCTCAACAATTTCTTAGCCATTGCATGTCCGCCGGCATGAGTATCGAAGGAGCCTTCATGAACTTCCTGCATTAACATGTCTGTTTCGTGTCTATCCACGCATCTAAGCAGAACCATGTCGAAGTTCCTCTTATACATCACATCGTCTTTGTTCAAGAAGAAACTTCCTTTTCAATCTTCTCAAAGTCTTTCTATCATTGTTGGATGCCCCTGCAGGGTACTCTTGATTCTTCAGAAAGCACTTGATGTCGTGATACCAGGGCTTGTCATCAACTACCAGTTCAGCAGCAAACACATATGCGGCCCTGTCGAGGCGCATCACATCGATCCTGGGAGCGTGGTTCCACCGAATCACGTTGATCATGGAGGATAGAGTAGCAAGAGCATCTGCCATCTGGTTCTCATCACGAGGTATATGGTACAACTTTACTGTTGTGAAGAAAGTCAACAGTCTTCTCGTATAATCTCTGTAAGGGACCAGATTGGGCTGGAGAGTGTTCCAATCACCATTCACTTGATTGATTACCAGAGCTGAATCTTCGAAGATGTCCAAAGTCTTGATTCTCAAATCAATGGCTTGCTCAATACCCAAGATATAGGCTTCATACTCAGCTTCATTATTGGTGCACTCAAAAGTCAGACGAGCGGTGAAAGGCATGTGGGCACCTTTCGGAGTCGTAATGACAGCACCAATTCCACTTCCTCTGGCGTTGACGGCCCCATCAAACATTAAAGTCCACTTTTCGTCTGGATCAGGTCCCTCTTCAACAACTGGCTCTTCACAGTCTTTCATCTTGAGGAACATGATGTCTTCATCTGGAAAATCAAACTTCATCGGCTCATAATCTTCAACCGGCTGTTGAGCAAGATAGTCTGACAGAATACTCCCTTTGATGGCTTTCTGGGAAGTACACTGGATGTCGTACTCTGTCAGTACCACTTGCCAACGAGCAACTCTTCAGGTGAGAGCTGGCTTCTTAAATATATACTTGACTGGATCCATTTTGGAGATCAGTAAGGTTGTGTGAGACAGCATGTATTGTCTCAATCGCTTCGCAGCCCATGCCAGTGCACAACATGTTTTTTCAAGCATTGAGTATCTCGACTCACAATCTGTGAATTTCTTACTCAGGTAGTAGATGGCATGCTCTTTCCTACCTGTCTCGTCGTGTTGACCAAGAACACAACCCATGGAATCGTCTAGTACTGTCAAATACATAATCAGCGGTCTCCCTGGGACCGGAGGCACAAGGATAGGAGGATTCTGCAAATACTCTTTTATCTTCTTGAACGCCCTTTGACAATCATCATTCCACCTGATAGCCTGATCTTTTCTCAACAATTTGAATATTGGCTCACACGTGGGTGTTAGGTGAGAGATGAACCTTGCAATGTAGTTCAACCTCCCTAAGAAACCACGGACTTGTTTCTCTGTTCTTGGCTCAGGCATTTCCTGTATCGCTTTCACTTTGGCCGGATCCACCTCAATCCCTTTTCCGCTAACAACAAAACCCAGTAGTTTTCCAGATCTCACCCCAAAAGTACACTTGTTCGGATTAAGCCTCAGCTTGAATTTCCTCAAACGCTCAAATAGTTTCTGCAAATTCGCCAAATGTTCTTCTTCTGTCTGAGATTTGGCAATCATATCATCAACATAAACCTCGATTTCATGATGAATCATATCATGGAACAAAGTCACCATCGCTCGCTGATATGTTGCTCCGACATTTTTCAAACCAAACAGCATCACCTTGTAGCAGAAGGTGCCTCATGGGGTTATGAATGTTGTCTTCTCCATGTCTTCTGGTGCCATCTTAATTTGATTATAGCCAGAAAAGCCATCCATGAAGGAGAATACCGAGAACTGAGCCGTGTTATCCATCAAAACGTCAATGTGAGGTAAGGGGAAATCATCTTTAGGACTAGCCCTGTTCAGATCCCGGTAGTCAACACACATCCATACCTTTCCATCCTTCTTAGGTACCGGAACGATATTTGCAACCCATGGCGGATAATTTGTGACTGCTAGAAACCATGTATCCAACTGTTTTTGCACTTCTTCCTTTATCTTGACAGTCATCTCTGGTCTTGTTCTTCTGAGCTTCTGCTTGACCGGAGGACGATCCTCTTTGAGAGGCAAACGGTGTACCACGATGTCTGTGTCAAGCCCTGGCATGTCCTGATAAGACCAAGCGAAGATGTCAACATACTCTTGTAGCAATTCAATCAACCCCTTCTTCACATTGTCTTCCAAAGCAGCCCCTATCTTGATTTCTCTCTTGGCGTCCTCGGTGCCGAGATTAATTACTTCAACAGACTCTTGATGCGGTTGAATGACCCTTTCCTCTTGTTTTAATAACCTAGTAAGTTCTTCAGGGAGTTCAGAGTCGTCATCACCCTCTTCTTCAGCTTGAAAGATTGGATTTTTAAAGTCGAAGTGAGCCATAGCAAAACCGTTATCAATAGGATCTAGTGATGTGCATTTGCATGAGTGATGGTATGTGCTTATGAGTGTGAAAAAAAAGTGGAAACTAAACAAAACATTGCCATTTTTTTTTAAAAACTGCAAAAATAGAAAGACAGGGAACGAAATATTTGAATGCAAAAAGACGTCCTTTATTTATGATAAAAAATGCAAGTGTCACATAGATGAGCCCTACAATGAGTCATTACGCCCTGGCGGAACGTAAGACTTGGACATGCATGAATAAACAAAGAAAATTACTCCTCCAGACAAGTGGCTTGGACAATCTCCTCAGAAGACCAATTGTTGAGAACTTCACCCGGGATCCTCGGACGCACCCAGTTATCGATGTCGCAATCACTATCCCCATCTTCATTGTTGACCGCAGAGACTAATTTGACTTCTCCTTCAACCATGTTAACGTTGGCTCCACCATGCTGGGGCATGGGATTGTTGACGACATTAGGAGCTGGTGCAAAGTTAACGGCCTTTGAATCAATGAGGTCCTGAACTACGTGCTTAAAAGCTTTGCAGTTCTCAATATTGTGGCCAGGTGCCCCAAAGTGGAAGCTACACCTAGCGTTGGCGTCATAACCCACCAGAAGCCTACCAACGGGAGGAGCCAGAGTGCGCAACTGCACAAGTTGTAGTTGTTGAAGACTAGAAAGCAACTGAGCGTACGACACTGGAAGAGTGTCGAAACGCCGGTCCATCGTCCTTGGCCTCGGTTGATAGGCGGGTCTGTTACCCGGTTGTTGTGGTTGGTACTGAGCTGGTTGACGCTGTGGTTGTTGTTGTTGTAGTGGTGCTGCAGCTGGAATGGTCACAGCCGCAACATACGGTTGCTGATGATAGTTCTGAAAGTTATTCCTCCGATTATCCCTGTTCTGATAAGAAGATATGGCACTTGCATCCCCTTCTCTCCTCTTCTCTCCCTGAATGAACGACTTCTTCACCCCTGATGAGGATTCACCTCCACTCTGGGTCTTGTATGTCCTTAGGTAATTCTCCACCCTCTCTCCGGTAGAGACTACATCAGCAAAATTGGAGGCATTGCAACCCACCAGGCGCTCCAAATAAGATCCTGGCAGAGTGTTCATGAACATGTTAGCCATTTCCTTCTCCAACATAGGAGGTTGAACACGGGAAGTTGTTTCTCTCCAGCGTTAAGCGTATTCTCTGAAGCACTCATTGCTTTTAAGAGACAGATTTTGAAGTTGAGTTCTGTCCGGAGCCATGTCTGCATTATACTGATACTGCTTCACGAAAGCCTCAGCCAAATCCCTCCAGCAACGGATGTGGGCTCTGTCCAGCCTCATATACCATTCCAGGGATGCCCCAGCTAGGCTGTCCTGGAAAAAGTACATAAGCAACTTTTCGTCATTGGAGTATGCAACCATTTTACGGAAATAGGCTTGCACATGGGTCTTCGGGCAAGAGTTGCCATTGTATTTGTCAAATATCGGGACCTTGAATTTCGGTGGCACTCTCACACCTAGGACCAGCCCCAAGTCAGCAACATCTACTCCCAGAGGATTATGTCCTTCCACTGCCTTTAACCTCTCTTCCAATCTTCTAAACATAGGGTCCACACCATGACCCATACATAAGTCTTTCTGCAGCAGGGGGAACTGATCGTCCTGATCATCATGAACGGGCTGTTGACCGGAGGTGACATGTAGGATTGGGATATGCCCCGGTCCATTGGGTCCATTAGCCTCTCCAGCTGGAGGATCAGTCACCGTCTCTGGTTGAGCAGGGGGATTCCTTTGTATCATCTGCCTGAGCTCTTGTTGTCCCCGAGCCACCCCTTGAACCACATCCATGAATTGATTCATGCGGATTTTCATCTCGGCGAACTCTGCCTGTAGGCTTTCCATTACTCTCTGTTGGTTTCTGCAGGTACCATACCGGTGAATGCTTGGGTCAGCTATCCTGCTGATGGAACACCAAACAAACTGAGAACACTGTGGCGGTACCTGTTATGCAAGACATGCTAATGAATATGTAAATGCAATGACATGTTTATCAATTCCAAAGGTATTCTACCCCCTTGATTCCAGTCTCTCAATAGATAAACGATGTAAAAAAAAAGACTAAGCCGTTGATGAGAACCAAGAAAATTCCGACTAGAATCAAGTAGAAGATATAAACCCCACAGAAATGGATAAACATGTGTGAATGATTATGAATGCAAAATGATGTGAATGCAGTGCAGTGGCATGGGAATCAGGATCGCTGTATCTGCTTGAACATCTGTCAGGTTGCACTGTCTGGAGAGAAATTAAGAGCACACCAAACAAAGGTCATGGGATGGATCATGTTATCCTTAATATCAACCACCTATTTTGGTGGATTATGGTTTACACCTTATCAACACCCAAGTTTCATTGATATTAAGGATACCTGATCGGATCAACCATGAATCAAGGGTTTGTTGCAAGTCACGAGCATGGAGTTTAGGTTAAGAACCACCCAAAAGGAGTGTACTAAGGTTTAAACCTGCCAAACATGTTCTACAAAAGGTTCCCATAGTCATAATCCCATCTTTCGGATATTATCGGAGGAACGACTACTCGTATTCCAAAAATATTCTCAAGAGAGACTCTTATGAGTGTAGTATCGCGTAACAATCGTATCAAATCTTACACTTGAACGACTTTCGCACTACGTCCTACGAATAGGCCAAGATGGGTTTGGTAAACTAAGGTCCTCGACTTCTAAGGTCTATATTGGAAAAAGTAATGTCTAACCACAACTTACTTGTGTGACATTATTGATCTCAACATGACCTCCACCAAGTGAATGGGCTTGCAAGTCAACTTGCTAAGGAATAACTCCACACAAGTCGACAAGACTATGCCATTCTCCTATCCTAAGTGCACTCGAGTTCGGGTATAGAACTCATCTCACAAAGATCACCAAGCAGCCATAGCCAGCCAACAGATACAACAATGATATGTACACAATGCAATAGGTAAAGCAGGTAAATAAATAACTGTACAAAAGCATGAACACCCAATAAACAAACAAACTACAAAAGCTAGGAGGGACTCGCTTAGGGAAATCTCGTCCCCAGCAGAGTCGCCAGCTGTCGCAACCTGAAAAATACAGTGTGCAAAAAACAACCGGCGAAAGAAAATGACAGAAGAGTCACCACCGTGCGTTATTTATCCCAAAGGAGGGAAAGGAAACGCTCGAAGTAAACCTGAAAAGAGGAAGGGAAAAGACAAGGTCTCGCAACCAAATCTTGGGTTTGGGAGTCGGTTATGCGAAGGGAAGGTATTAGCACCCATACGCATCCGTAGTACTCTACGGGATCCACTTTTGTAGTTCTTGTCTAAAGAGTGTGAGTTTATCTTGTGTTGTTTACTAAAAAAGGGGTTAAATGAAAATGACTCGCGCGGATGTCGCATCCACTGCATATGTATCTCATCTGAATATGAGAATCAGAGTCTTCGTAGCTCGGCTGACCTATGGGTTGGGGGATGTGTGCTCGCTAAGACATCGCGTCTTATGCCTACGTATCTCATCTGGAATGAGAATCAGAGCAAGCCGTAGTTCGGCTAACTACGGGGTTATGGATTGGGTTTTGGATGAACGACGTTACTACGCAATCTACCGGATGCTCGACCTTTGGAGACTTATTCGCCTGTAGTAGAAGGAGTAAACGTGTGTTTAGGAGAAGAAAAATCAATGAAGGGTTAGGGTTTGGGATGCTCATGCAAAAAGAGTCCTGGACGAAGGAACCTGTAAAAAAAAAATAAACACACAAAAACATTGCCTCCTATCGAGGTCTTCCAGCTAGGAAAGCAGCAAAATGCGGGAAAAATGTAAAAGTACCACGCGGATGAAGATCCGAGGTAACACCAATTAGAGGAATGGGAAACCCAGGGATCCTTCCAAGCTAAACACCATCAAAGAAAGTGAGTCAGTACAGGTAATCGGAATGAAACCTCCAGGCAGTATCCCACAAATAAAGTGAAAAACCATGCAAGTTATCCTTGTAAAAGTCATGTGAGCCCTCACAAAAACTCAACAAACAGGTTAGAGACAAAAAAAAGGGTAATCAAGGGTTGCCCCCAAATCAAAATGTAACCACATGAATCATGCCATTAAAATTCACAAAAAAGACATGCATCAAAAGAGTATCAAATTCACCCATAATACCTCAAACATTCAGAGTATTCAAATTCAAAAGCATATAACGGGAATAGGGAAAACCTGATTGGAGAACTTGATTGAAATTGAGTTGCACCCGTGAGGTTTACAAAACAATCTTTAGGGTTTATGTGAGGCAGAGGTGATTTTGTGCAGTTGAGTTCCCTTCAGGGTTTGGAGGCTGCTCTGAACTCTGTTAGCTCTTCTCTCACTATTTTTTTCCCAGAGTTCTTCTCTCACTATCTTTTTCCCAGACATGGTAATAGGAATTTGTTTCACTGAAACTCTGAATTTATAACCTGATTTTTGTGGACCGGTGGGCTCAAATGAGAGAGGTCCAAGTCCAAGATTTTTTCTTTTATTTATTTATTTAATTTTTTTTATTATTCTTTTTTTTGCGTTTTTTCATTTTTTTTTTTTTGAAAAAATATTCTGATTGCCAGAATGAAATGCAAATGCTAAATGACCTAAAAATGAATGCATGCATGAGGTGTAAAGCGTATGCTTCCAGGAAAAATGAGGAGTAAATTTTGGGGTATTACATCTATAACACCTATTTTTGAGAAAATAATTGTCTATCTTTTATAAATTAAGAGTTTCAGGGATAGTGTTCTACATGCGGCGTTGGGAGGAGTGACTGTGGCGCCGACAGGGGCTTTTTAAGAGACTTAGGTTAGGATCTTTAGCAGCACTCTTGATATCATGTAAGAAAGTGAGACATATATGAATTAATCGCGTGTCTCTATAGAACTACAAAGATTGTATATATATATAATATAATAATATATATATAATATATATATATATTATATAATATATATAATAATATATATATATATATATATATATATATATATATATATATTTCAAGATCCAGAATTTTGTAGGGAATCAAAGGTTAGTGCATGCGAATTTGATACATGTTACTAAACCAATTTATCGATGAAATGTTACTGTTATAAAGGATAAGGAGAGGTTGAGTGACTGAGTTATTTACTATAATTTTTGTTGTATTCTTTCCATGTTTCCATGGCTACTTTTTAGATGATTTTGGTGTTTAAAAATATGGAAACATAATGTTTTTTGAAGGTTCCGTGAGATTGAATTTGTTTCTTTCTTCTTGTTGAAAACTTTTGCACAAGATGGATTGTTCTAGAAGATGTTATTGATTGTATATTGTATTGTTATAAACTTTTGTATGGGAGCTTTGGATGTCACAACATGTGTAATTTGTAATTGAATGTAGGGATTTGTGCAACACCATGAACAAATTGCTGAATACTTCAGACAAAATTTCGGTTGGCAAGGTCTTGAGAAAAATATCACAGACAGAATTTTGGTTAGTTCCACTTACACGGTTTCAGCTTTTGTTGGAGTTTCTGGCTCTGACATTTTTTAGGAATCTGCTGATGTAAAAGCTACACTGAAACTAGAATATCATGGTTCATCTACACAATATTGTAGTAACAAAATTGTAATGACCTATCGCCTACCTATCCTTCAGTTACAAAATATTTTATGGCTCCTTGCAATTGTAGTGTTCGACGTCGTTGAGTCGTTGTCGATTCGCCGCCTTAGTGACCTATCACCTATCTATCCTTCAGTTTGTTTGATTTTTCTTTCTTCTAAATACTTGAAATGTATTTGTGCACAAAATAATAAAATTTGGAGATTTTATTAAAACTATGAATTTAAGATATTTTCTTGGACTATGAGGATAATAACCACTTGAGACAAACATTGCAATGTTACACTTATTGGAGTTGATATATCACTATTTTTTTGAAGTTATTGATTTTTTGTATTTTTGTTGTATGGTACTACTGTATTTGTAAGTATTTTGTTAAAGTTATGTTGCAACTGCTATTATACTTGTAAGTTTACTTGCCATTGTTTTGGTGCTACTACCTCTTAGTGTTTGTCTAATTGTTGCACAAAGTTGTATGTACAAATTGGCTACTGTTAAGTTGTTGAAAGTTTATGTACAAATAGGCTAATGGTATGGTCAGAAAATTTAACGCAACAGAATAATATAGATGCAGAATAGGGTTTCACTAAATTGTATTAAAGAGGTTACAACTTAGAAAAATCTCTTTGCTATATTCAGCAAATATGGCTAACATGCCATTTGAAGGAATTATAGGAAAGGACAGAAGGAAAAGATAATGGTGAGTACTACTCCACCAACAGAATTACAAGGGAGAGAGAGATTTGATTACCAAATTTTCCACACCCACTACTCTCTTTGTTGTTCCCTTTTATGCCCACTCAATCAGAATATTTTCTGTTTTCCTTTCTCTCTCGTACGCTTCTCCTTATTTGCACCAAAGGTGGATCAATTGCCACCTGTCCATTAGTGTGATTTGCCTCTAATTCTATTATTTTGTCCTTTGTGCCCTCATGATTAATCTCAATCATAACATTACTCCCTCCATTAAAACTAACCTTGTCCTCAAGGTTAAGATTTGGATAATTGTCCTGAAATTCAGACCAATTTTCCCATGTTGCAGCTGACCTAGGCAGACCCTCCCACTGTACCAGCACCTGTGGGATTTGTTGTTGTTGCTGCAGAATCACACGGGACTGAATGATAGTCTGAGGCCTCAAAATAGGACCCAACTCATTCGTAGTCAAGGGTAGAGGCAGATAATGGACATTGTGCTCACCCTTGCAAGGTTTCAAAGCCGACACGTGGAAAACCGGGTGAATCTTTGCCGTAGGGGGCAGTAGTAACTTATAGGCAACAGGACCAATCTTGGCAATGATTTGGAAAGGACCAAAATAGCGTAATCCCAGTTTTTGATTCCGTCGTAAGGCAATGGAATGTTGACGGTAAGGTTGGAGCTTAACCAATACGTGGTCACCCACTTGGAATTCCAAGACCCTTCTCTTGGAGTCTGCAAACTTCTTCATTGTTTGCTGAGCTTTGGACAGATTTTCTTTGAGTAAAGCCAAGACCTTATCACGTTCTTGTAGTAACGTTTGGAGTGAAGGGGGATCTAACGGGCTGCTGTCATACTTAATTAGCATAGGAGGATCTCTGCCGTATACTGCTCTGAACGGACACATACCGATGCTGGTGTGAAAAGCTGTATTGTACCATAATTCGGCCCATGGAAGCAATTTGGACCAAGCCTTAGGGTTTTGACTCGTAAAGCAACGTAAGTACATTTCCAGGCATTTGTTGACAACTTCAGATTGTCCGTCTGTTTGGGGATGATATGTTGTACTCATGGCAAGAGTAGTACCACTTAACTTGAAGAGTTGTTGCCAAAATTGACTAGTAAAAACTTTGTCCCTATCCGATACAATTGATTTAGGGAACCCATGGAGTTTAACCATTGTATTGATAAAAATCTCAGCAACTTTGGCAGTTGTGTAATCACTTTTCAGAGCAGTAAAATGACTATACTTGGACAGACGATCAACAACAACAAGAATAGCCGAGTATGCATTTGAATTAGGCAAACCTGTTATGAAATCCATAGAAATATCCTCCCAAATTTGAGCTGGAATAGGAAGAGGGTGTAGCAGGCCTGCGGGACGTGCAGTGGATGCTTTAGCTTGCTGACAAACCAAGCACTGAGATACAAAATCCTTGATGTCACGGTTCATGGTTGGCCAATAAAATTGAGAGGCTAATCTGGCCTTGGTACGGCTGATACCAGCATGTCCACCAAGAGGGGAAGCATGAAACTCTTGGAGTAACAATTCAATAATCTGTCTATCCGCAGGAATGACCAACCTAGAATTCCAAAACAGCATGTTGTGACGTACTTGGTAATTAGCATCCAGACAATTCCCTGAGAGACACTGATTTCGTATGTTAGCCAAATGAGGATCGTGATTGATAGCATCATGAATTACAGTTAGCACAGCAGCGTGTGGGGTAGAGAAAGCCATGAAGAATGAGCGAGACAGGGCATCAGCAGCAATGTTTTCACAGCCCGGTTTATATTCAATAGTAAAATCATACCCAAGAAATTTGTGCAACCAATGTTGTTGTTCTGGTGTTTGGATGGTTTGATCCGTCAAAGCCTTCAAACTTTTTTGATCTGTCTTGATTGTGAACTTGTGACCGATAAGATAATGACGAAACTTCGCCATAGCTTCGGTGATAGCATAGAGTTCGCGCACATAAGCGGACTGTTTCTGCATCCGTGTGGACAACTTTTTAGAGAAGTATGCAATTGGGTGTTTATCTTGGCTTAGCACTGCACCAATACCAGAACCCGAAGCATCGGTTTCAAGAATAAATTGTTGATGAAAATTTGGAAGAGCAAGTACTGGAGCTACTGTCATTGCTGTCTTGAGCTGCTTGAAAGCAATGGTTGCTTGGTTATTCCATTGAAAAGCATCCTTTTTCAATAATGATGTCAATGGTGCTGCAGAAAACCACGTAATTGTTTAATACTTATGGGAACAGGCCAATCTAAAACCGCTTTGATCTTGGAAATATCCATTTCGACGCCTTGACTAGAGATTGTGTGACCCAAGTAATTTACCTTTGTCAACCCAAAACAACATTTAGACAGTTTAGCGAATAAGGTATGATGTCTCAGCAAGGTGAGGACCACTTCCAAGTGTTCAAGGTGGGTTGCCCAAGAGGGACTGTAAATGAGTATGTCATCGAAGAACACCAATACGGATTTTCTGAGTTGCTCTTTGAAAACTTGATTCATTAAGCTCTGAAATGATGCCGGCGCATTAGACAAACCGAACGGTATAACTAACCATTCATACAATCCTTGATGAGTACGGAAAGCTGTTTTAAATCGATCCTCGGATTTGACTAAAATCTGATGGTATCCAGAACGTAGATCCAGCTTAGAGAAGTAAGTGGCACCAAACAATTAATCTAGCAATTCATCCACAGTAGGGATGGGAAAGCTGTCTTTAACCGTGATAGCATTCAAAGCACGGTAATCGGTGCAAAAACGCCATGTACCGTCTTTTTTTTTACGAGTAAAACAGGTGAAGAAAAGGGGCTCGAGCTGGGTTGAATAATACCCTGGTCCAACATGTCCTTAACCATTTTCTCTATTTGTTCCTTTTGACAGTGCGGGTATCGATACGGACGTACCTTAACTGGGTTACTGCCCTCCAAAAGGGGTATAGTGTGGTCTTGTTCGTGGGGTGGTGGCAAGCCCTTAGGTTCTCCAAACACATCCATAAAAGATGCATGTAAACTCTGCAAGTCTGATGACATATCAGAGGGCAAGGATATGGTAGTTGCTTCGTGATGAGCAACAGTATTAAACTGCAACATGAATGAAGTATCGATGGAGTGAGTGTTATGAAGACGGCGAATGTGATGAAACTGAGCTTGACTTACAAAGGGTGACTTATCACCATGGAGTGTGATGAAGGCATTCTGCAAATAAAATCTAATAGATAATGCATCATAATCGGCGATGTGTGGACCTAGTGTTTTCAACCACGGTGCACCCAAAACCAAATCGGCACCGGTAAAAGATAGTAAGTATACCGGAACATGTAACACATGGCCTTGGATAGAAATTGGTAAGTCTTGTAGGTGTTTAATTGGCTGCATTATATGGTAAAACACTAATGTCTTGACTGATGTCATGACATGTATGTGTGACTACATTGTAGTTACTGCAGGACTAGCTAACACAGGATTATTGAATGCTGTGACATTCATACCTGTCAACAGATACTAAGGAACAGAAGTTCTGTTAGAACTTAGTATTCATTTGCAGTCTGGTTATCAAGGAAGAACCAGACCTGGCATAAGGCCTACTGACTGAATGTCAAACTGGATGTTGTGACATTCATCATTGACAGCAGCTACTGAAGATTAGGCAGAGTGGTGTTCTGCTATACTTCAGCATATTACTTAGTTTGTTCTTCAAGAGAATAACAGAACTAACTTAAGGCCAATTGTGTAAATGTTAAGTTGGACACTTTGACATTTATTAATGTAAGCTGTTACTGTAGTATGGTCATTTTGATCATGTACAGGTCAGCAAATTTGTACAGTCTGTTTTCTGGAAAAACAGACTCAGCATATGGACCTTGATGTCAAGCTGAATGTCGTGACATTCATTCCTGACAGCATATGCTAAATTGTAGGTTGTTCAGTTTTCTGTTTCAGCTTTTTCTCAGGCTATTCTTTAGGGATTCAACAGCTGAGAGAAAATCCAGGAAATCAACAACCAAGCTACATTCAATGAACCTAACAAATAGCCTATTTGTTAGCAACCTAAATGTTGAATTTGAGGGAACTTGTGTGACCTAAAATTCAGGAAAATACAGGTGCAAAAGCCCAGGTGCTGCAATATAAAAAGGAAGGCATTCCTTCATTCAGTTTCGGGGATTTTGAGGCGTGAAGATTTAGTGTGTCCATCATACTTCACTGCTGTATTTTGTGAGTCTAGTATTAGACGTATCTTGTAAGCCAAGCCATTATCAAGTAGATGATAGCTTTGGCATAGGGTGTTCATTGAGTTGTAAGTGTTGTGTCACTCAAAGCTTTTAAGCGTGAGTGCTGTGTATCTTGATTTAAGCTGTGAAGCATAATCAAGAGTTGTTTTTGAAGTGTGACTTCAAAGTGTCTTTAATATCACTGAGGTGATTGAGGGGGAGTGAGTAGGAACTTTGATCTTAGGTTAAGATTGAAATTGCATTGGGTAGGGATTAAGTGAGAAGTTGTAAACGGGTGAGTTTAGCTTTGAATTGATACTACTAATAGTGGATTTCCTCCCTGGCTTGGTAGCCCCCAGATGTAGGTCATGTTGGACTGAACTGGGTGAACAATTACTTGTGTTATTTACTGCACTTACTGTTAAGTTCTGCATAATCCCTGTCTGTGCAGAATTGGATGTCATAATAACCAGTGTGACATCCAAAGTCTGATAACTAGAATTTCAATTGGCATCAGAGCAGGCACCCTGCCTGTGAAGTTCTGGGTGAGATCTAGGGAAGTTACTTTCTAGTACCATGGACAAGGATTTAGGACACTCAAACAGACCACCCATGTTGGATGGATCTAATTATGATGACTGGAAGCCTCGTATGATAGCCTTCTTAAGGTCTCTAGACAGCAAAGTCTGGAGAGCTGTCAACAAGGGATGGGAACATCCAATGAGGACAGATGAAGATGGAGTCAGTGTGCAGATTCCTGAAGAAGATTGGGACAAGGAACAAGAGGCATTAGCTCTTGGAAATTCCAAAGCCTTGAATGCACTGTTCAATGGAATCACTAAGAACATCTTCAGGCTGGTGCACCATTGTGAACTAGCTAAGGAAGTCTGGGATACCCTCAAGGTAACTCATGAAGGTACTTCCAAGGTGAAGATGTCCAAACTTCAGATGTTGACAACCAAGTTTGAAAATCTGAGGATGAAAGAGGATGAGACTATTCATGACTTTCACATGAATATTCTTGAAATTGCAAACACCTCTGGTGGACTAGGTGAGAAAATGACTGAAGAGAAACTTGTAAGAAAGATTCTCAGGTCCTTGCCTACGAGGTTTGCTATGAAGGTCACAGCCATAGAGGAGGCTCAGAACATCAGCAATATGAAGGTAGATGAGCTCATTGGTTCCCTCCAAACCTTTGAAATGGGCTTAGGTGAGTATGTTGAGAAGAAGAAAAGCATAGCCTTTATATCTAATGCTGAAGAGGAGTCAGAAGAAGGATATACTGGAGGTGATGAAAGTATATCAGAAGCCTTAGCCATGCTTGGGAGGCAATTCAACAAGTTCATGAAGAAGATTGATCAAAGAGGTAGACCTAATGTCAAGAACATCCCGTCTGACATTAAGAAAAGATCAACTTCTGAGGAGAAGTTCAACCATGGGAAGGGAATCCAGTGTCATGGTTGTGAAGGGTATGGACACGTCAGAGCTGAATGTCCTACTTACCTCAAATTGCAAAATAAGGGGCTAGCTATCACATGGTCTGAAGGAGATTCTGAAAGTGAATCTGAAGGAGAATCTGCCAAACATGTCACTGCACTAACCAGTGTTTGTGTCTCTGAAGATGACACAAGTGCAGATGAGCTGACATTTGATGAACTTGCTGCAGCATATAAGAAGCTGTGTACCACCAGTGCAGAAGTGCGTGCACAAGGAGAAAAGCAGAAGAAACTCATCAAGGAACTGGAAGATGAGAGACAGAAGCAACTGTCTGCCATAGAGGGGCTAAATGGTGAGATAGCCCTGCTGACCTCCAAGCTGAACCAGATGACCAAATCCATCAGAATGATGAATAAGGGAACTGACACCTTGGAAGAGATTCTAAAGGTGGGACAGCAGTCTGGAACCAAATCTGGGCTAGGATTTGGAAAAAGAGCTGAACACAAACGCCCAAAGGCTAGAGTTCAGAAGTTCAAGCAGATGTCAAAGCCAATGTCTCAACATCGAGGAACTAGGATGAATGATCATCAGAAGAGGAAATACCAGGATTGGAGGTGTCATCACTGTGGTAGGCTTGGACATATAAAAGCCTTCTGCTACTGGATTCATGGTTTCCCTAACAGAGCCTCACATGTCAGACCTAAGCATAAAACACGTAAGCGATGTGTTCCCATTAAGAAGCAACAATGGTATGCTAGGATAGCACACACTGCCCTAAGGGCTTCTTCCAGAGAAGACTGGTACTTTGACAGTGGATGCTCAAGACATATGACTGGTATGGAAAATCTACTGGTAGATATTCAACCTCACACTACTAGCTATGTGACTTTTGGTGATGGTGCCAAAGGAAAAATAAGAGGTGTGGGCAAACTGGACTGTTCTGGAGTGCCAAAACTGAACAATGTGCTGTTAGTAAGAGGACTAACTGCAAACCTCATCAGCATAAGTCAGCTGTGTGATCAAGGTTTTCATGTTCAGTTTACTAAGGAGCTGTGCATTGTGACAAATGGTGACAATCAGGAAGTTATGAGAGGAACCAGGTCCAAAGACAACTGCTACCTATGGGAACCTGAACTCTCTAACTTTTCCACAACATGCTCCTCAGCCAAGGAAGAACAGGAGGTGAAGCTGTGGCATAGAAGACTTGGACATCTCCACTTACGAGGAATGAAGAAGATCATATCCAAGGAAGCAGTCAGAGGAATTCCAAAGCTTCTGATTGATGAAGGAAGAGTCTGTGGAGAATGCCAGGTGGGCAAGCAAACCAAGATGTCACACCCGAAGCTGGGACATTCCACAACCTCCAGAGTTCTGGAACTGTTGCACATGGACCTAATGGGACCTATGCAGGTTGAAAGTCTTGGTGGGAAGAAGTATGCTTACGTGGTGGTTGATGACCATTCCAGATACACGTGGATAAGCTTCATCAGAGAGAAGTCAGATACATTTGATGTCTTCAAAGATCTGTGCATAAGACTTCAAAGGGAAAAGGACAGTTGTGTGGTCCGGATTAGAAGTGATCATGGTACTGAATTCAAGAATTCCAAGTTTGATGAGTTTTGCTCGTCTGAAGGAATAAGCCATGAGTTCTCCTCTCCTATAACTCCTCAGCAGAATGGAATAGTTGAAAGAAAAAATAGAACTATCCAAGAATCTGCCAGAGCAATGATTCATGCAAAGAAGCTCCCTATGCACTTTTGGGCTGAAGCAATGAATACCGCGTGCTATGTTCACAACAGAGTCACCTTGAGAAAAGGAACCTCCTCCACTCTGTATGAAATATGGAAGGGCAGAAAACCCACTGTGAAGTACTTTCATATTTTTGGAAGTAAATGCTACATTCTCATAGATCGTGAACAGAGAAGGAAGCTAGATCCCAAAAGTGATGAAGGCATATTTCTGGGATACTCCACTAACAGCAGAGCCTACAGAGTGTTCAACTACAGGACCAATGTCCTGATGGAATCCATAAATGTCATTGTGGATGATAAAGAGGAAGGAACCGATGTCATGGAGGATGTTGAAACATTCCTTGACAGTCCGACTGACAGTCCAGTCAAGTCTGAAGAAGTACAGGAACCTCCTCCTGAATGTGAAGTAGAGGCACCCTCCAAAGTGCCATCTATCAGGATTCAGAAAGACCACCTTAAGGATCTTATCATAGGGGATCCCACCAGTGGTGTAACTACCAGGTCAAGAGGAATAAACTCAAATTCCTGCTTTGTTTCCAAGGTTGAACCAAAGAATGTGAAAGAAGCCCTGACTGATGAATACTGGATCATTGCCATGCAAGAGGAACTCGAGCAGTTCACAAGGCATGAAGTATGGGAGCTAGTTCCAAGACCTGAAGGGTCCAACATCATTGGTATCAAGTGGATCTACAAAAACAAATCTGATGAGAAAGGAGTAATTACTAGAAATAAAGCAAGACTAGTAGCTCAAGGATACACTCAAGTAGAAGGGGTAGACTTTGATGAGACATTTGCTCCTGTGGCTAGACTTGAGTCCATCAGATTGCTGTTGGGGGTAGCATGCATCCTGAAGTTTAAGCTATTCCAAATGGATGTGAAGAGTGCATTCTTGAATGGCTACCTGAATGAAGAAGTTTATGTGGAACAACCCAAAGGGTTCTGTGATCCTAACCAACCTGAGCATGTATACAAGTTGAAGAAAGCCTTGTATGGGTTGAAGCAAGCACCCAGAGCTTGGTATGAAAGGTTAACCGAATTTCTGACCTCAAATGGATACAGAAAGGGTGGCATTGATAAAACCTTGTTTGTAAAGGATGAAGAAGGCAAAATCATGATAGCTCAAATCTATGTTGATGATATAGTCTTTGGTGGAATGTCAGAACAAATGGTTAAACAATTTGTTCACCAGATGCAGTCTGAGTTTGAAATGAGTCTAGTGGGAGAACTGACCTATTTCCTTGGAATGCAAGTAAACCAAATGGAGGACTCTATGTTTCTCTCCCAAAGCAAGTATGCCAAGAACATAGTTAAGAAGTTTGGTATGGATAATGCCAGGCACAAGAGGACTCCTGCTCCTACTCATCTGAAGTTAACCAAAGATGATGGAGGGCCTAGTGTCGATCAATGCCTGTACAGAAGCATGATAGGTAGTCTACTGTATCTAACTGCAAGTAGACCTGATATTTCTTATGCAGTTGGAGTATGTGCCAGATACCAAGCAGAGCCCAAGGTGAGCCACTTGAATCAAGTCAAAAGGATTCTCAAGTACATCAATGGGACGTGTGACTATGGGATGCTGTATTCACATGGGTCTGAGCCTGTCCTATCTGGGTACTGTGATGCTGATTGGGCTGGAAGTGCTGATGACAGAAAAAGCACATCAGGTGGATGTTTCTTCTTAGGAGAAAACCTCATATCGTGGTTCAGCAAGAAGCAAAATTGTGTCTCTTTGTCCACTGCAGAGGCTGAATACATAGCTGCAGGAAGCAGTTGCTCCCAACTGGTCTGGATGAAACAGATGCTCACTGAGTACAATGTCTCTCAAAATGTCATGACATTGTTCTGTGATAATCTCAGTGCCATCAATATCTCCAAGAATCCCATCCAACACAGCAGGACCAAACATATTGACATTAGGCACCACTTCATCAGAGATCTGGTGGAAGACAAGGTGATCACTTTGGAACATGTAGCCACGGATCTTCAACTGGCTGACATATTTACAAAGGCTCTGGATGCTACTCAGTTTGAAAACTTAAGGAGCAAACTGGGAATATGTCTCTCTGAGACCTTATAGCAACCACTGATGTTTGGGATAAATTGTTTAATATCTCTGCCTATTAAACAATTTGTACTAGGCTATGATGGGTCAACAGATCATAGCTATGCTGCTTACAACAAGGGTGGATACAAGAGGGTAAGGAGACACCCTACAGAGAGAAGGCCAATGTACCTGCAGGAGTTCAAGGATGTTGTTCATGCAGGAGTGGTTCTGGATGTCAGAAACAAAATCATGGCATCTGATATGGTGGTACCTACTGTAAAGCAAAAGTGGGTGATCACTTGATCGAAGCTGTGAAGCAAGATCAAGTGGATGTTAACTTGGTTGAAACTGTGAAGTAAAACCAAGTCTGGAACTCTGTCATTGTGCTCTGGCTATGTTGTTGGCTTTGGCAACATTTGTGACAAAAAGGGGGAGTAATAACCACCAATACCCCTGACAAACAGAGTGGGTCTCTACAACAGACTCTCATGAAAGATCTGAAGATTCCCCCCCTGCAGCTGATGTTGAAGTTTAGGTGCAACTTCTCATAAGTGTGTGCTGCTATGTGAAGTTCTTTCTTAACTTCCATGTGTGTGAGTGTGCTGCCACTCTGAGTGTATTAGCTAGTATTATTCCGCTGCTATGAACTCTGTTATGGGGATCAAAGTGTTTTAGCCAAAAATTTGCCAAAGGGGGAGTTTGTAGGTGTTTAATTGGCTGCATTATATGGTAAAACACTAATGTCTTGACTGATGTCATGACATGTATGTGTGACTACATTGTAGTTACTGCAGGACTAGCTAACACAGGATTATTGAATGCTGTGACATTCATACCTGTCAACAGATACTAAGGAACAGAAGTTCTGTTAGAACTTAGTATTCATTTGCAGTCTGGTTATCAAGGAAGAACCAGATCTGGCATAAGGCCTACTGACTGAATGTCAAACTGGATGTTGTGACATTCATCATTGACAGCAGCTACTGAAGATTAGGCAGAGTGGTGTTCTGCTATACTTCAGCATATTACTTAGTTTGTTCTTCAAGAGAATAACAGAACTAACTTAAGGCCAATTGTGTAAATGTTAAGTTGGACACTTTGACATTTATTAATGTAAGCTGTTACTGTAGTATGGTCATTTTGATCATGTACAGGTCAGCAAATTTGTACAGTCTGTTTTCTGGAAAAACAGACTCAGCATATGGACCTTGATGTCAAGCTGAATGTCGTGACATTCATTCCTGACAGCATATGCTAAATTGTAGGTTGTTCAGTTTTTCTGTTTCAGCTTTTTCTCAGGCTATTCTTTAGGGATTCAACAGCTGAGAGAAAATCCAGGAAATCAACAACCAAGCTACATTCAATGAACCTAACAAATAGCCTATTTGTTAGCAACCTAAATGTTGAATTTGAGGGAACTTGTGTGACCTAAAATTCAGGAAAATACAGGTGCAAAAGCCCAGGTGCTGCAATAAAAAAGGAAGGCATTCCTTCATTCAGTTTCGGGGATTTTGAGGCGTGAAGATTTAGTGTGTCCATCATACTTCACTGCTGTATTTTGTGAGTCTAGTATTAGACGTATCTTGTAAGCCAAGCCATTATCAAGTAGATGATAGCTTTGGCATATGGTGTTCATTGAGTTGTAAGTGTTGTGTCACTCAAAGCTTTTAAGCGTGAGTGCTGTGTATCTTGATTTAAGCTGTGAAGCATAATCAAGAGTTGTTTTTGAAGTGTGACTTCAAAGTGTCTTTAATATCACTGAGGTGATTGAGGGGGAGTGAGTAGGAACTCTGATCTTAGGTTAAGATTGAAATTGCATTGGGTAGGGATTAAGTGAGAAGTTGTAAACGGGTGAGTTTAGCTTTGAATTGATACTACTAATAGTGGATTTCCTCCCTGGCTTGGTAGCCCCCAGATGTAGGTCATGTTGGACTGAACTGGGTGAACAATTACTTGTGTTATTTACTGCACTTACTGTTAAGTTCTGCATAATCCCTGTCTGTGCAGAATTGGATGTCATAACAACCAGTGTGACATCCAAAGTCTGATAACTAGAATTTCAAGTCTGGAATATATCCCTCTGAATTCAATTTACTACCATTACCCACAAGGACTGGAAATTTACCTGCAGAATGAATTGGAAGTTTTAGACAGTGAGCAATCCTTGGTTGCAGGAAATTGTCAGAACTTCCACTATCCAATAAAATTTGAATCTCAACACCCTGAATATTCCCTTTGAATCGCATGGTACCTGCCCCAATAGATCCATGTAGAGCATTGAGTGAGAGATGATGTTCCACAGATGAACTTAGCTCGTCAATGGTAAGAGGTTGGTCGATATGGTCAGAAATATGGTCATTACGATCATCGTCGTCTACTTGTAGTAAGTAAAGGTGTTTATTGGGACATTTGTGGGACATGGTGAATTTGGCATCACAATAGTAACATAAACCTTTCTCCCGGCGGAGGAGGATTTCTGTAGGCGTGATATGTTTGACATTGGGGTTTTTTGGTGGGTTAAATGGTGGTTTGGCTGGTGGTGTTGGAAGCAAAGGGGGTAGGGTCGAGTTTTTGGAGTTGGATGAGGGGTAAGGTTTGGTGTGTTGGTTAGGGTAAGTGTTTTTTGTCTGTGTAGTGTATTTTTCCTCAAATAATTTGGCTAGGGCAAGGGCTTTGGAAATGGAATGAGGTGTTTGAGTTATAACATCTCTTTTGATGTTTGGTTTGAGTCCGCTAAGGAAACAATCCAAAATGGCAGCTGGACTGAGGCCCTGGACACGGTTAGCTAAAGCAGTAAAGGAGGTGTAATAAGCAGCAACAGAGGTGGATTGGGTTAATTTGAACAGGGCTTGGCTAGGAGATTCATATGGGGATGGTCCGAATTCCAGTTCTAAAGCCCTAGTGAAAGCAGCCCAAGATTGGAAAGGATTGTTTCGTGCCATCATCTGGAACCAAGGAACAACATCCTTCTCCATGTGAATCGCAGCAATAGTGAGACGTTGAGGATCTGGTGTTGCATAATACTCGAAAAATTGTTCCGATCTAAAGATCCAGTTCAAAACATCGGAGCCATCAAAACGGGGAAAATCTAATTTGACATTTCTGACCTGAAACGGTGGGTTCGACGACGACGTCAACGTCGAAAATCCCGACGAGTTCCTTCCACCTGGTGAGGCATTACCCTGTTGCAGCGAACTCAACTGTGCTTCGATGCGTTCCATTCGTGCTCGATCGTCACTGCGATCACGAGCTGCTTCTTCGCGAATGGCTTGGAGCGTGGCAGTGAGTGTTGCGATCGCTGTTTCCATGGTCTTCATACGAGTGTTTTCTGCCATCAGAGAGGTGGTCGATGAAAGCACCAAATGGTATGGTCAGAAAATTTAACGCAACAGAATAATATAGATGCAGAATAGGGTTTCACTAAATTGTATTAAAGAGGTTACAACTTAGAAAAATCTCTTTGCTATATTCAGCAAATATGGCTAACATGCCATTTGAAGGAATTATAGGAAAGGACAGAAGGAAAAGATAATGGTGAGTACTACTCCACCAACAGAATTACAAGGGAGAGAGAGATTTGATTACCAAATTTTCCACACCCACTACTCTCTTTGTTGTTCCCTTTTATGCCCACTCAATCAGAATATTTTCTGTTTTCCTTTCTCTCTCGTACGCTTCTCCTTATTTGCACCAAAGGTGGATCAATTGCCACCTGTCCATTAGTGTGATTTGCCTCTAATTCTATTATTTTGTCCTTTGTGCCCTCATGATTAATCTCAATCATAACAGCTAATGTCATATATTCTATTGTTGATTGTTAAGAATAGAAGAATAATCGTAATTAAATAGAGATTTTCACTTTAATATATCCAAAAAAAAAAAAATAGTTACATAAGTGTATTATACTTCTTCTCTTAATATAAATGTGCATCGTGCTGTATTCTTCTCTTAATGAGTAGCCGTGTGATCAGCTACAACCAACTATATCAGATTTCAAAATCAATCTCATATGTATTTTGTTTTTATATCCCATATTTTTTTAAGTTGATGTCTACATCAACAAGATATCTTGCTTAACATGTTAGCCCTAACCATGCTATCTATCTATCTATCATCCCATTTTGAAATAAACAAATGAGTTCTCCATCTCAATAAATTATAAATTCGTTTGATTGTAAGGTAATTAATGTACAATGATTAATTCAATTAATTATATAATATATTTTCTATAATTATTGTGTTTGGGATTCTAAAGTATTTTATGTTGGAAATCCCTCAAAATCTATGGAGAATTTCAATCAATCTTGATGAATAAGATTGTTATTACCCACACAATAGTAATGAAAAGAGAAGAACAATGGAGAAAGAAAGAGTCTATAGAACGATGAAGGAGAAGAAGAATTAAATTCGACAGAGTTTCTCTCTAACCACAAACTGTGGAAAACTTGTTATTCACTTTGCAACTGCAAAATACTGTGAATACAATGTGTTGTGAATACTCTATTCACCTCTATTATAAAATAAGGGTTACTCCCTCTATTTATAGATTTAGGTTAACTTGGACCTCAAGTCAAAGCCCAAAACTAGAAAAGTCCAAAATTACAAAAGCCCAAAATACCTAACACTACTTAACACACTAGGTGGTTGGACACTTCCTTGCTCTGTCGAGCAACCTGCTTCGACACAAGGAATTACAATTCAACACACCACCTAATTCAGCGTGTCTAAGCTATCTACATTCATCATAGCTCTTAGCCTTCTGAACACTTCGACTTGCACTCCCTTCGTCATGATGTCTGCAATCTGATTCTCAGTTCTGCAATGTTCCACATTCATCTTCCTATCTGCTACCTACTCTCGAAGATAATGGAACCTCATTTCGATGTACTTGCTTCAACCATGTGCTATCGGATTCTTCGCCAGATTGATAGCTGACATGCTATCGATCTTCATGGTAATAGCCCCATGACTCTCCGCTGTTATTTCTTTGACCAGATTCACCATCCACGTTGCTTGACATGCACAAAGAGAAGCAAATATGTATTCTGCTTCGCATGACGATAATGCCACTACTGGCTCTTTTCTCGAACTCCAAGCAACTGGTGCACCACCTAGCATAAACACATAACCAACTGTGGATTTTCGATCCTCAGCATCACTACACCATCTTGAGTCGGTGTATCCCACTAATTTGCATTATTTTCCTTCATCAACAGTAGGAAATAAAATTCCATAGTCGAGAGTTCCTTTCAGATACCTTAGTATCCTTTTCGCTGCTGCTAGATGTGATACCTTTGGCTTCTGGATGAACCTACTTATCATACCTACATTGTTTGCTAAGTCAGGCCTTGTGTGACAAAGGTATCGAAGTGACCCAATAAGTCTTCTATATTGGGTTGGGTCGAAATCATCTTCATCTGAGTCTTTCGACAGTTGTAATCTGGGTTCAGCTGGAGTCGAAGTTGGGTTGCAATCTTGCATCTCAAATCTCTTGAGAATTTCGCCTGCATACCTTCTTTGGTGCATCATCAAACCTCTACCATTCTTGTAGAATTCGATGCCAAGGAAATATGAAATGTCACCCAGATCTGACATTTCAAATTCCTTGTTGAGATCACCTTTGAAATCTTCGATCTCCTTCTTGCAGCTACTTGTTATCAACAGGTCATCGACATAGAGACATAGTATAAGAAATTTACTATTGCTTCTTCTTACATATACTTCATGTTCTGATTTGCACTTCACAATGTTCTTCTCCCTTAGAAATCCATCTATTTTTTTGTTCCAAGCTCTTGGAGCTTGTTTAAGTCCGTACAGGGCTTTATGCAGCCTGTACACCTTTCTTTCTTCGCCATGTTTCACAAATCCAGGTGGTTGTGCAACATAAACTTCTTCTTCTAAGGGGCCATTAAGGAATGCACATTTCACGTCCATCTGGCACATCTGCCAGTTGTTCATGTTTTCTAGACCAACAACCAACCTAATTGTTTCAATCCTAGCAACAGGTGCAAAAACTTCATGGAAGTCGATTCCTTCTTTCTGAAGAAATCCTTTCGCCACAAGTCTCGTCTTGTGTCGAGTCACTTCTCCTTTGGGATTCAACTTCACCTTGTATACCCACTTCACATCAATTTCCTTCTTATTTTGGGGTAATTCGACAAGTGACCAAGTGTTGTTGACTTCGATTGACTTCAGTTCTTCGTCCATTGCTTTCATCCACTTCAAATCTTTCAATGCCTCGGCTGCATTGACAGGTTCGACATCTGCGTAGAAAGCGTAATGTACCAGCTCACCTTCATCATTGACCACATCATCTGATGTAATCACACATTCTTGCAACCTTGCAGGCATGTGTCTTGTTCTTTGAGGACTGCTTGTGCTTGCTTCACCTTTGACTTCTTTCTATCGAACTTCTCTTTCGACTTCACTAGCTAGTTCATCACAAAATATTCTCACTGAATCTTTCTTGACATTCTCAGTCAGATCCCACTCCTTAAGCTCATTTATGATCACGTCCCTGCTGATCCCCACCTGCTTATTCACTGGGTCGAACAACTTGTATCCTCCAGTCGAATGATATCCTATCAGGATCATCTGACTTGACTTGTCATCAAGTTTTCTTTTCAACTGATATGTCACATGTTTATGTGCTATAGATCCAAACACCCTCAGATGACTCAAGCTAGGCTTGACACCACACCAACATTCTTTTGGCGTGATTCCTTCTAGCTTCTTCGTCGAACATCTGTTTAGGATATATGTCGCAGTTGACACAGCTTATCCCCATAATTCTTTGGGTAGATGCTTTCCTTTCAACATACTTCTAACCATATTCATAATGGTTCTATTTTTCCTCTCTGCGACTCCATTCTGCTGTGGAGTGTAGGGTGACACCACCTCATGCACAATCCCTTCTTTCACACATAATGCATCGAAATCTTTCGACACATTCTCCACCACCATCAGTTCTCAAAATCTTGATCTTTCGACCGCTCTGTCTTTCGACCATAGATTTAAACTTGGAAAATACCTCGATCACTTCACTTTTCTTCTGGATCAGGTAAGACCACAGTTTTGATTGAAATCATCTATGAATGTAACGAAGTATTTGTTACCTCCAATCGAATCCACCTGGAGAGGACCACATACATCAGAGTATATAACTTCAAGAATTGCCTTCGACCTGCTTCCTGCATCCTTACTGAAGATTTTCTTATGCTGCTTTGCCTGCACACATTCTTCACACACTTCGTTTGGAATGTCGATTTCTAGTAATCCTGAAACCATATTTCTTCTCTTCAAATCTCTGATGACTTTGAAATTGAGATGGCCAAGTCTGTAATGCCATATCCATTCATCTATGATGGTTGTTGTTGCAAGGCACTTATGCTCCATCACATTTAGTTCAATCTTGAAGGTTCTATTTTGAGACATTGAAGCCTTCAAGATCAACCTTCCATTTGAGTCGAGGACTCTCATCATCTTGTCTTCGATCGACACCTTGTAGTTCTTTTCGACCAACTTCCCTATGCTAAGAAAATTGCTCTTCATGCCTGGTATATACAACACATTTGAAATTACTGACCTTTTGCCATCTTTCCTCATAATCAGAACATCACCAACACCTTCAGCTGCTAGAGTGTTGTCATTTGCAAATTTCATCATATTCTTCATTGATGGATTTATGTTGACAAACCAATCTTTTCTTCCAGACATGTGTGATGAGCATCCTGAGTCCAAGTACCACTGGTCCTTGAATCTCTCTTCTTCTCTTGTTGTAACCATCAACAACGTCTCTTCTTCTTCATGTTTCGCCAACTTTGCATAAGTTTCTTGATTCTTCTGCTTTTCTGGACAATCACTAGAATATTGACCATACCTTTGACAATTGTAACACTGAATGTGACTCTTGTCTGGCTTTTGACCACCACTTCTTCCTCTACCTACAACACCATCTCTTTGGTTTCCTTGGTTCCAGGGTTTTCTATGATTCGACCAGTTTCCTTCTTGCTGATTTCGACCAGTCGAATTATTGTAACCTCCTCTGCCTTTGTTGCCATTCCAGCTTCCTTTTCCTTTTCTTTCTTTTGCTGATTGAGTCTGTAAAGCCATATCATCTTCGACTTTCCTGCAGCTCTTTCAACCATTCTTTGTTCATGAGATTCAAGTGTCCCTTGAAGCTCTTCCTTTGTTAATTTTGACAAATCTTTCGACTCTTCTATGGCTACTACTACGTGGTCGAACTTTGGAGCCAACGACCTCAAGATCTTTCCAACAACAGATCTTGATGTCAACACTTCTCCACAGACCTTGATTTGATTCATCAGTTTGGTAACCTTAGTGAAGAAATCAGTTATGCTCTCATTGTCTTCCATATGAAGCAATTCATACGTTCTTTTGTGAGTTTGTAACCTCGCCTTTTTCACCTTCTCCGCGCCTCCAAACAATTTCTCCAAAATTTCCCATGCTTCTTTCGCTGACTCTGCATCACTAATCTTTTCAAAGTTATCTGCATCAACACATTGATGGATTATAAAGAGAGTTTTATAATCTTTCTTCTTCAATTCTTTATGTGCATCCTTTTCTTGATCCGTCGCGGCTTCTGCAAGCGTTGTTACTCATTCCTTCACAAGATCCCAAAATCTTGATAACAGAACACAACCTTTATCCGCTTGCACCAATTCTCATAATTGTTGTTCTTGAGAATCAGAAGATTTATTGGAAAATGTCCATTTGGATGATTCGTTGCCATGGTGATTTTTCTCCCACGAATCGATTAAACCGGATCTCTTGATACCAGATGTTGGAAATCCCAAAAAACCTATGGAGAATTTCAATCAATCTTGATGAACAAGATTGTTATTACCCACACAATAGCAATGAAAAGAGAAGAACAATGGAAAAAGAAAGAGTGTATAGAACGATGAAGGAGAAAAAGAATTCAATTTTGCAGAGTTTTTCTTTGTCCACAAACTGTGGAAAACTTATTATTCACTTTGCAACTGCAAAATACTGTGAATACAATGTGTTGTGAATACTTTATTCACCTCTATTACAAAATAATGGTTACTCCCTCTATTTATAGATTTAGGTTAACTTGGACCTCAAGTCAAAGCCCAAAACTATAAAAGCTCAAAATTATAAAAGCCCAAAATAGCTAACACTACTTAACACACTAGGTGGTTTGTCACTTCCTTACTTTTTCGAGCAGCCTACTTCGACAAAAAGAATTAAAATAATATTTCAGAATCTTATAATATCCAACATTTTTTTATAGATATAATAATATTAAACCAATCCTTTATTAAATAAATTCTTCATTCATATATTTCATAGCTCAAAATTAAATTAACATTTATGTTCTATAATTCAACATTGTCTGATCAAACTATAAATTATGAAAAAGGTTGTTGCATAGTCACTATGATAGGACACTTTCCATAAGAAATATCTTCATTGTTCTAATATTATCTTTTTTTTTTTGGTAACATATCATTTGTATTAAATAATTTCATTTAACATTAAATAATTTTTATTTTTAATTATACTACTCATTTGTATTTATTTAATTTTATTTATTATGTATTGAATATTTTTGAAAAAGATAAATAAATTATGTATTAAATATTTCATTAATTCGCATTCAATTATGTAACTGAAGGTATTTAAATTGAATGTAAGTTTGTTTCATACGCCAACAATCATGGTATTTTTTTTACATATGAATGTAAATTGAATGTAAATTCATATGAGATTTTTCCAAAATAACCTTTTTTTAGATGGTTATTATAGTTCCTATGGTTGACTTCGTCAAGTTACTATACTCTTTTAAAAAATAATGTTTAAAGATTCATTTCATATTTTGAAAATTATATGAATGTAAATTGAATGTAAATTGAATGTAAATTCATATGAGATTTTTCCAAAATCCAACCTTTTTTTAGATGGTTATTATAGTTCCTATGGTTGACTTCGTCAAGTTACTATACTCTTTTAAAAAATTATGTTTAAAGATTCATTTCATATTTTGAAAATTATATAAAAGAGATAGAATAAAATTAATGATTCAAATATGTAATGAGTCAATAAAATTTTACTAAATTTTGTTTTTGCATATCATGAAAATTATATGAAATAAGAAAAATGAAATTATTAATCCAAATATATAGTGAGTCAATAAAATTTATTTTCTCATACCGTGGAAATCACATGAAACGAGAAAAATGAAACAAATCATCTAATTATATTGGGAGTCAATAAAATTTTAATAAATTTTATTTTCTCATATCGTGGAATTATATGAATAAGGGAAAAATGAAACTACGGATTCAAATATTGAATGATAAAAATTTATCAATAATTTATTTCAAATATATGAAAACAATTAAGGGAGTCTATTAAAAAAGATTGAGTTGATATTTAAAAATTGTATTTTCTCTTAAAGTAATTGTCTTATTTGTAAAAAACTAAAAAAATGTATTTATCTAATAAAAGTTTCAAACTTTTTTAAATCACATTATTCATAACATTGTTTTTGACATTTCGTCTTCTATATGTATTACTATTTCAACTTAAATTTTTTATTATTCTTAAATTTTTTTATGTTTTCAACTTCCTATTTTTATTATAGTCTGCAAACAAAGTTTTAATAAATCTTTCTTGTTCATATTGTAGAAATCATATAAAACGTAAAAAAATGAGATTATTAATCCAAATATATAGTGAGTCAATAAAATTTTAATAAATTTTTTTTTCTCATATGGTAGAAATTATATGAAACGAAAAACTATTGATCCAAATATATAGTGAGTTAATAAAATTTTACTACAGTTTGTTTTCTCATATCATGAAATTTATATGATACGGGAAATATGAAACGACGGATCCATTTATGTAAGGGAACACTAAAATTTTAATAAATTTTACTTCCTCGTATCTTAGAAGTTATATGAAAGGAAAAAAATGAAACTATTGGTTCAAATATTAAATTTTAATGCGAAAAATAAAAGTTGTTCTGAGAAAATGCGAAAGCAATTAGGTTTTGTATATAATCCTTTATTTATCTTCTGTTACGTTTAATGCATTAGATGAATGAGAAAGTTGTTATATTTCCATAGAGAATTAACAAAACCACTATATTTAGTCTTTTGGTCTATAGCTCATTAATTCCTTCTAAAGATCTTATATCCCTATTCAACCAGCATAAGTGATATTAGGCAATACAATAGTAGGTTAACTCAAATGCCACTACTAGAGATCTTTTATCCCTATTCAACCAGTGTAAGTACGATAATTGCCCTAGTTCCAACGCATAGACTAATGGTCAGTATTCCCTATGCGTCCATAATCAGATTAAAAGAGTATCTCACATAAAACACATTAAGCATGAGACAATTAAATAGAAATATAACTTCAATTATTCATGCAATAACAAATTAAACATATGTCCCAACAGGTTCCAAATAAGTTCTTCATATAAAACCGAACATAGATAATTTTAGATATTCATAACGATACAAATAAATATCAAGCAATAATATGAAGATTGCATATGAAAATACTTGAAAAACTGGCCTCAAATGACTTCCAATGATCTCAAAACCTCCCTCTTGATGCTCTTTACTGTCACTTTTAGTCAAAATCGTAAAACCCTTGAAAAGATGCCAAAAATTCCCTTATATAGTTATCAAATCAGTCCAGAACGCGTCAGAATAGGCCTTGAAAAGGATCTATCGCGCGCGACGCTTACGATACATCTTTATCAAGCACGTGATGTTGCGCACGATTATTCCACTAGCTGCATACTTTTGTTCCTTTTCCATCATATTTTGACTAAGTCTTTATTTCTTCATACTTGGTCATTTTTGCATATTTCTTTGGTCTTTATTCTTCATTTTTGTTTATCTTTGACGTGTTTTTCTCTACTTCTTCAACAAAAAACATGCAATGACGGAGTGTCATCACAACCTTCAAACTTGAATGATTTCTTGTCCTCAAGTGGCTTGTCTGCACTACAAAGTCCAAAAAGAAAAACAAGTTTCAAAAGTAACACGTGAACATCACCATATGAAATTTGTTTTACCTGACCACCATTCTAGATTCCAACTGCAATCAGGCAAATTCAGAAAACATCCTACATCTTTGACAAGTACTCAACCTGTCTCTCATCTCACCATAACTCACTCAATTTATAGGGTAGTCTCTCAATCAACATGCAAAATAATTTATATTGAGTTTGATCATGTTCTAATAGAATTCGTTAAAGAAATCAAAACATACACACTTGAGGGTTTTTTCGGTTGTAACTTGACTTATGTTCGGATAAGACTTTTTTGGGAAAGTGGGTGTAAATCTTTGAAGTTAGGTACCTAGTTCTCCTATTGCTATCATACCAACTCTTTTCCTGATTAATAGTACTAGAGATATCGCTATTGTGGTCCTCAATATTCATTTTGCATTCTTTTTCTCTTCTTTTTTTTGAAGAAGTTATTTTTAACTTCTTATTTTCTCAAAAAAAATTAAAATTTTGACTGTTTTTTCTCTAGTACCCCAACCCTAAGCTTAAACCTTGTTCACTTCCAAGAGCAACCCTAAACTTATTTGACTTCATACAATTTTAGAACTAATTTTTTTTTATAATTCAAAAGAGAGGGTGTAAATATGTCATCTTTCAAGTGGTTAGAAAGAAGGTTTAAGCTCAAAGTGGTTAGAAAAGGAATTTTCTATTACTACATGGTGGTTTTAAAAAGGTTCAGAATTCATAGCAAATAACTGACTCTGTGTATGTAAACCAAACTAGACGAATTGAATCAAAAATAGTTCAAATTTGATAAAGCAATAATGCATGGATACTCTTAGTGAAAGGAATAGTAAAAAATGAAAGTTATTTGGCTTAAACCTTACTAGTTGAGATATCTGAAGGTTGAGTACAAATCTGTTGATTCCTTTTTCATCTTTTTCTTTCAATTTGTAATTCACTTTCCTGATGATTAAGTTTCATCTGGTGGTGCTTTGGATTCATCTGTTCAATGCTAAAGTTTCATTTTTTGTAAATCTAAAAAAAACAGCAGTAAGAAACTCAATCATTAAAGACAGACATGATTAGAATTATATAATGGGGAAGAGTACTTATAAGTGCTATTACTCTTCATTGGGCATACAATAGAAAATAACAAAAAATAAAACTTCAAGAAATTTAAAACTTGCTACATATCTTTTCACATGTTATCATTGCGGAAAAGAGCATGCATGTCATTCATGGTGTTGTTGAAATCGTTATATTTCTGGATCCGTTATGCTCTCATGTGCTCTCTTCTTCTTTCTTGCTGTGATCTTGATTTCTGAAATAATTCTCCATTTCTTTAGCGCTTGTAAAGCGTGCTCTTAAACTTTGAGCATACATGTGATCTTCTTGTTGGTTGTAGAAGTCTCTGAATACAGGTGCGAATCTTGGGGGTTCAACATACAAGGTGGGTGATGTGTTATGCACATGAAGGTGTCTGGAGCTGCCATCGATGATTGGTATAAGTAAGGATAATACTTTTGTGTTTATAAAGGATAGGATATAAAGGAGAATTAACTCTTGGAGAGGAAGTTCGTTATCCAAAGCAGGGAAAGAGATCATGATTAAATCAGTGCTTCAAGCTATACCTTCATACATTATGAGTGTGTTTGTCATTCCAGATAATATTGTTAATGATATTGAGAATATGTTAAACTCGTTTTGGTGGGGGGTGGTAATCATAATAAGGGAATAAGGTGGCTTCCTTGAGATAGATTGACTTATGCCAAAGAGGAGGGTGGTCTTGGTTTTAGAGACTTCAAAACATTCAATTTGGCTATGGTGACGAAACAAGGATGGCATATTACGACAAACCCGAATTCGTTGGTGGCTAGAATCTTTAAAGTCAGGTATTTCCCACGGTCTTCTTTTTTTAGGCTAATATTGGTAATAATCATAGTTTTGCTTGGAGAAGCATGTTAAAAGCTAGTAAAGTTTTGAATCTTAGTTGTAGATGGAGTACTGGTGATGGGATTAAAATTAATGTTATGTTGGATCCATGGTTGAAAGGAGATGGATTAGAGTCCTTTTTGCACCACAAGGTCAATGAGTGTACCCTATTAGTATTTATAATCTTATGCTTCCTAATGTCAAACAAAAGGATACTCAAAAAATTAGACAATTGTTTACACATGATGTAGTGTCAGAAATTTTGAAGATACCACTGTTGGAGGAAGTGAATGAGGACTATATGGTGTGGAAAGAAGAACATAATGGTAATTATAGTGCGAAAATGGGGTATAACTTGTTGAAGAAAGATCAATCCACTTGTCTTAACCTTAAAGTGGGTAGAGAGTGGGGTAGTTTGTGGAAGCTTATAGCTCCCCCAAGAGCTAAGCATTTTCTTTGGAGAATTTGTCGTCGGTGGCTTCCAACACGTATAGACTATGTCAGCACTTTGTTATGTGTCCTATTTATTGTCAATTGTGTGAATGTAATGAGGAAGATGATTACATGTTTTCTTCAGGTGCCCAACGACCACTCAATGCTGGTTAGATACAGGTTTGAACCATATTATTTCTCCTATATTACATTCTTATAATGATGCAAAATCCATCCTTCTTGACATTTGTATCAAGGAAGATAGGTATGTAGCAGGGGAGTTATTGTTATGATGTGAGTTATTTGGAACAATATGAATAACTGGATTTGGAATAACGAAATGAAGGATGCGAACAAGTCAGGTATGCAAACTTTTCATGTCTGGAAAGATTAGCTTCAAAGTCAAAATTTATATTCTTCTCATAATGACACCATTTATCATCTGATTGTGTGGCATCCACCGAGGGAAGGGTGGTTGAAATGCAATTTAATAACCAAAGAGAAATAATTAATAGGGGTTGGTGTCTAAGAGATAGTAGTGAGAGGTTCATCAATGCGGGTATAGTTTGGGATCTTCGTCTTTTATCCCTAATATTTGGATCATGTTATCTTTGAAAGAGACTCTCAAGTGGTGGTGCAAGCGGTGCACAATAACTATGGCGGTGCTTTCGAGTTTAGTTTAATTATCTCTTGTATTAAGAATCTACTAGTTTCTCATTTTAACTTTGAGGTGGAGTTTGTTAAACAGCAAGCGAATTCGATCACCTCTATGTTAGTTAAAATTGTCAATTCTTAGATTAAACATAATATATTCCATTTAATTTCTCCTTGTATTAAACATCTTTTTAATGATATGAATTGAATTGAATTAGTTTCTATCTTAAAAAAAATACTCCTTGTTTCTATTCATAAAAAGGACGTGAATCATATTTTTTTTAGGCTGGGATATAAAATTTGGTTTAGTTTATATTTCATGTGCAAATAATGAATTGTTATTTTAGTCGCTACCAAACAAATTATTTATGGATATAAGATATTGAACAATTACTATCATGTGTCACACATACAAACAAAGTGATCACATATGCATTGCTTGCGTGTAGTGTATTATCATCAATTTTGGCTTAAAGAATGAATCATTAAGAGCAAGGTAAGTTTTGATGGTACTGAATTAAAATGATTTATTAAATTGACATTTAAGAAGATTATTTTAATAAAAAACATTTTTGAAGATTTAAAAAAAAGTTATAAGATTATATTAACTTTTTCACTTTTAAAAAAAAGATTATTTACAGTCAAGGTTTTTTATTTGAATTTCAAAAGATTTACAATAAATATTTTTAAGATTTCAAAATACTTTATAAAATTTAAGGATTTAAAAGAGTTCATCAGATTTTTTTTTATTTAAAAAAGTAAATAAAAGATGATTAATAAATTTTTAAATTAATACAAATATTAAATCATTAAATGATAAAATGATTTTTATTTAAAATAATAATAAAATGTTTTCAATTTCATCTCCTCTCAAGTGACATTGTTCTACATATTTAAAGATATATTGATCTTGTTAAGTCATTTTAGATTATAGTTGTGTAGGATATTCCTTTGTAGGGATGAGGAATCGAATTTGTAACAACATATTTTTCAGCTTTGAGGGTGAAATTTTGATCATTAAACTAAGAGAAAAAAAGAAACGTTTTTGTGATTGATAACAATAATATTGGTTAATGGATTCAATTTGAAATTCACCAAAACACAATATTTCTATAAAGAGTATGATTTACAAGGAAGAAGGTTGAAGAATGCAAGATTGGAGGGTATGAATATCCATAATTTGTACTCTCTGCCTTTGAAAAGAAGAGAGGTGTTATAGGCAAATTGCTAGGGAGAGGAATAGGGTACAAGGAGTTGAAAACAAGATTAAAATAAATGTGGGTCAGAAAAGGAATTACCAATATCATAGATTTGAGTAATAAGTATTACTTAGTGGCGTTCACCCATGAAGACTGGAGTCTAAATTTCCATCCGGAGAGCAATACTGTCGATAATGTAGAAGTTTGGATCAGGATTGCGGGTTTTCCGATTCAATATTATGATCCGAAAATGTTGCAGTTCATAGGAAACAAGGTCGGACGTGCAATCAAGGTTGACAATAACACACTGCAACATGAGAGAGGAAAATTGCAAGAATTGGTGTAGAAATTAATCTCTCAAAACCTTTTTTTGCCATGTTTTCCATCAAAAATAGGATGTATAAATTAGAATATGAGGGTCTTCATCTAGTGTGTCTTACATGTGGTAGATTTTTCCACTATAGAGAAGGATGTCGGGTTTCTGCAAAAGGTAAGTAAGTAGTGATTGAGCAGGGGAGTATGAAAGGTCCCTTAATAAATCATTGCATGAATGAGAACATTAATGACAGAGAAGAGTATGACGGAAGAGGAAGTAGTTCAAGAGACTCCTGTGGATGGTTAAATAATGGTTGAGTTCCTATCTTAATAAATATTATGATGATGATTAAAAACAACAATATTATAATTTGGAATTGTATGGGTTATATTTATATGTATAAGCCAGCAATGTGATAGTGCTCAGTTTTTAAGGACTGAGCAAACCTCCTCAAGCAGGTATAAAGAGAGAGAAGAGAGTTTTCTTAACAGAATTTCATTCATAATCTGCTCCAAGAGCAATTACAGCATATAAGGAAATGCAATAGAGAATCTAGTGAGAGATCTTACAGCTAAGCAAATCCTAACAAACTTGGCTGAGTCACAGCCTTCTAGAAACATACTAGGAATAAGGGAATAAAATGCAACTAGAAAAATATAGTATTCATTAATAAAGCAAGTGGTCATTGTACTTAGAAGGAATCCTCTTAGTACGAGTGGGCCTAACTTCAGCAGTGTTGGGCTGCAAAACAGTGGGCTGCTCATTACTAATTCCACCACTAGGAGTTGTATCTGTATCAATACCCATCCTTTCAAATTCAACCTTGTCCTCAAGGTTGTAAACTTCTTGCATCGTCTGCCAAGCTTCCCATGATGCCTCCTCTGGTGCTAAACCAGTCCATTGCACCAGAACTTGTTGTTGAGGGTTGCCATCAACTATAACGATCCGCTTATCCAATATAACCAGAGGAGTGAGTATATGATTATTCCCCAAAGAATCAGCAGGAAGCTGTCCACTCTCAGCAGGTGGTGGACCAACATGAGGTTTCAAAAGCGAACAATGGAAAACATCGTGAATCTTTGAATATGAAGGGAGCTCTAATTTATAAGCTACGGGTCCAATGCGAGCGAGCACACGAAAGGGACCATAATACCTCTTATGCAGCTTATTGTATTTGATACCTGAAAGAGAGACCTGTCGATATGGCTGCAGTTTGACATATACCCAGGAATCAACCTCATAAGCAACATCTCTACGTTTACCATCAGCAATGGACTTCATGGTAGACTGAGCTTTAGTCAAATTCTTCTTAAGAAGGTCTAGGATAGCGTCACGTGAGCTCAACAACTCGTCAGAAGCAGCCAAATCAGACGTGCCAGCCACGTAAGAGGGAATAGAGGGGGGTGGCTTACCATAAACCGCCTCATATGGTGTCAGACCAGCAGCGGAATGGAAGGAGGTGTTATAGTGCAGTTCTGCCCAAGGAAGGAATCTATGCCAAAGAGAGGGTTTGTGGTGAACAAATGCCCTCAAATATTGCTCAATTGTGCGATTAGTAACCTCCGTTTGGCCATCCGTTTGAGGATGGTAAGATGAACTCATGCGAAGGAGAGTGCCACTGAACTTAAACACCTCAGTCCAAAATTTGCTAATAAACACCGGATCTCTATCCGAAACAATGCTCCTAGGCAACCCATGTAATTTGCAAACAATATTGACAAATAAATCAGCCACCTTATATGCAGTGAAATTAGAAGGCAATGCTCCTAAGTGCACATACTTGGAGAAACGATCCACCACAACAAGCAGAACTGTAAACCCATTAGAAGCAGGTAACCCGGTGACAAAGTCAAGGGAAATGTCTTCCCAAATACGTACCGGAATGGGAAGTGGCTGGAGTAGCCCCCCTGGTTTACTTGTCACATATTTAGTCTGTTGACAAGTGGCACATTCACGCACAAACTGTTTGATGTCTTGGCGCATTGCAGGCCAGCAAAAATTAGCGGAAAGGCGCTTAAGAGTCTTGACAACCCCTGCATGGCCTCCAATAGGAGTTTCATGGAATTCCTTAAGCAGCAGGGCCTTGAAACGAGACGCAGAAGGGATCCAAATGCGCCCTTTGTGCAACAATAACCCATTAGAAACAGTGTAATCTGGAGCAAGAGAGGGATCAACAGCAACTTGCTGACACTTAGTCTGATAGTCAACATCCGAACTCAATTCTTTTCGCAAATCATCGATGAACAAGAACTGAGGGGTGGAGAGCACATTCAACTCAGCAACATGGGGTTCTTGACAGCGAGACAGGGCATCCGCAACAATATTCGTCTTCCCGGGCTTGTATTGAATGTCATAATGGTACCCCAACAATTTAGATAAATAAAATTGTTGTTCTGGGGTTTGTATCACTTGAGTAAGCAACTCCTTCAAGCTACGGTGATCAGTTTGGATTATAAAGTAATGACCAAGCAAGTATTGACGCCATCTTTTCACGGCACAAGTAATGGCATGAAGCTCTCGGATATAAGTTGAAGCTTTAGAGAGACGAGGACAAAACAACTTACTAAAATAGGCGATAGGGTGTTCATTTTGTAACAAAACAGCCCCCATAGCATACCCAGAAGCATCCGTTTGCACTGTAAAAGGCAATGAGAAATCCGGCAACACAAGAACCGGTGTTGTGGCCAAAGCAACCTTCAACTTATCAAAATCCTGCTGAGCAAGATCAGACCACTCAAAGGAATTCTTCTTAAGTAATGAAGTTAGAGGGTGAGCCAAAGTAGCATACCCCTGCACAAACTTCCGATAGAAACCAGACAAGCCAAGAAATCCACGCAAACTCTTCACTGATTTAGGAGTTGGCCAATCTACCACTCCCTGTATCTTAAGTGGGTCAGGTGCCACCGTGCCCTCAGAAACAATATGGCCCAAGTAAGCAATCTGACTTTGACAAAATGAACATTTTGTGGGTTTCAAGTGAAATTTGTGATTAGCCAAGATAGTAAAGACCTGCGTCAGATGATCCAAATGTGTATCAAGTGAAGAGCTGAAGACCAGGATGTCATCAAAGAAGACGATGACAAATTTACGCAGCAACTCACGAAATATGTCGTTCATCGTAGCCTGGAAGGTTGCCGGAGCGTTACACAAGCCAAACGGCATAACACGATACTCATAATGGCCGTCCGCGTGAGTGCGGAAGGCGGTCTTAGGAACGTCGCCCGGAGCCAAGCGTATCTGATGGAAACCAGAAGTAAGGTCTAACTTGGAAAATACCCTGGCCCCACCCAATTCATCCAATAACTCGTCGATGGTTGGCAAGGGAAAGCGATCCGGGACTGTAATTGCATTCAGGGCACGGTAATCGACGCACATACGCCAAGAACCATCTTTCTTTTTAAGCAGAAGCACTGGAGATGAGAAGGGGCTTGTGCTAGGTTGTATCCACCCTGTCTTCAAAAACTTGGCCACTTGGGATTCAATTTCTAGTTTTTGGGAATGGGGGTAACGGTAGGGTCGGACGTTTACTGGTGTGGATTGAGGTAAGAGGGGGATAGTGTGGTCAGTGGGACGATATGGGGGGAGGGTGGAGGGTTCAGTGAATAGGTGGGAGTGTTTAGAGAGGAGGGAGATGAAATTTGGGTCAAGGTGGTCTATAACGGGTAAGGAAGGTGAGTGAGTGGGTGTGGGTTGAGTAGGTGTATCATATGGACTGGTGATATGAAGGGAGAATAATTGGGCTTCTGGGTCAAGTCTCGTAAGCCTTTGGAAGTGATGTAAGCCTACAGTAGGAGTGGGTGAATCTCCTTTTAACTCGACACAAGTATTGTTGTGAAAAAAAGTCATAGTAAGGGAATTATAATTCATTAAAACTGGGCCTAACCTTTTCAACCCTTGGGCTCCCAGCACTACATCAGCACCCCGCAAACCCAAAACAAATAGGTCCATGGAGAACGAGTGGCCTTGCATTACTATTGACACCCCCTGGCAAATATGAGAACACAACAACTCTTGGCCACTACCCACCAAAACCCGGAATGGATCAATTGGGCTCAACTTCAGGCCTAAAGCTGCAGCAATAGTCTCTTTAATGAAATTATGGGTACTACCCCCATCAACAAGAACATCCACTGGTTCCAAAGAGATCCGACCCGAAAGTCGAAAAGTGTCAGCAGCTTGGTCGCCAGAAAGAGCGTGCAAGCTCAATTGAGCGGCGTGAATCGAGGTGTCCTCCAGCGTGACGCCGCCGTCAACCAATTCAGCCGCCGCAGCTTCTAAATCACCTGTCACAGAAGAAAAATCATCATCATTAGCTACCATCAAAAAAATACGGGCACCACATTTGTGCTGCTTAGACCAAGGTTGGTCACAATTGAAACATAACCCTCTGCTACGTCTATCATCCAATTCCGCCCCAGAAAGATGCCTAAATCGAGGCTTAGCAGGTGGGGTAGGGAGTAAGCCTTGCGAAGACGTCGCCGTGGAGGGAGGGTCGGAATTAGGTTTTGGTGAAGGACGAGAACCAAACGTAGAATGCCACGGTGGTGGTGATGGCCGTGGACGAGAAGAACGAGCAATGTCCTGGAATTTATCCTCCTGTAATCGTGCGAGACCGGCGGCCTGAGAAATAGTCTTTGGTTGTTGAGCCAACACTTCACGGCGGACCTCAATCTTCAACCCAGAAATGAAACAACTGAGTAAATCAGCCTCAGATAAACCCTCAAGACGGTTAGCAAGAGCTTCGAACTCGGTGAGATACGCCGTCAGTGACGACGATTGGGTGAGCTTGAACAGTTTGCCACGAGGATCATCAAATGCCGTTGGAGCGAAACGAATCTCCAATTTCTTCAGAAATTGATCCCACGACGCGATCTGGCGATTCCGGTACATCCACTGGTACCACGCCAACGCCGGACCATCAAGGTAAAAGGATGCAATGGTGATGCGTTCCTCATCTGGAGTTTGATGGTAGGTGAAAAACTGAGAAATCTTAAAAATCCAGCCATGTGTATCAGTACCATCAAAGCGAGGGACATCGAGTTTGAGACGAGGACGGTGTTGCGAATCGGCGCTGGAACGAGAACCACCGGAAGGAGCGGTGTCGTCGAAGCGTTTCCGCATAGCATCAAGCTGAGTGGTGAGTGTGGCAACTTGACGAGTGAGATCAGCGACGGGATCTGGTGGTGGAGTCATGGAAGAAGGATGAATTCAACACAATGAAAGCACCAAATGATAGTGCTCAGTTTTTAAAGACTGAGCAAACCTCCTCAAGCAGGTATAAAGAGAGAGAAGAGAGTTTTCTTAACAGAATTTCATTCATAATCTGCTCCAAGAGCAATTACAGCATATAAGGAAATGCAATAGAGAATCTAGTGAGAGATCTTACAGCTAAGCAAATCCTAACAAACTTGGCTGAGTCACAGCCTTCTAGAAACATACTAGGAATAAGGGAATAAAATGCAACTAGAAAAATATAGTATTCATTAATAAAGCAAGTGGTCATTGTACTTAGAAGGAATCCTCTTAGTACGAGTGGGCCTAACTTCAGCAGTGTTGGGCTGCAAAACAGTGGGCTGCTCATTACTAATTCCACCACTAGGAGTTGTATCTGTATCACAATGTTTGTGTTATGAAGATTAGGCGCGATCCAACTAAGCGTTATAATTCGTTCAATAGGTTGGGTTTTGATGAAGTTAAATTGATGGATAATAATAGGTATAATCATGACTTGGAGAACAGACTGTATGAGTGTTCAATTTTGTGCCAAGGATGATCAATATATCCCGTCAAAGGAATTACAATTCAACACTAATGTGATTTTTATCTATGCATGATGGTGAAATATTTTCCAAAACAAATACACCAATGCATGTATATACACATATGCAAGTGCACTCATGTATTTTATATACGTGGTTATCATTATCATGCTCATGATTGATGAACATCAATTAGTGTAAATAAAGTCTGCAAATGCATGATCTCTCTCAAGAACAAGAACTGAACATCAATTTTCATATATTATAATTTCGGTGCAAGAGTTAAACAAAATGAATTAATAGTCGAGTGACAAAGGTGCAGACATTTTAATCATTTTAATCAAATGGTGTGGTTTCGAATCCCTCAACTTAAAAAAAATATATAAATCATTTTTAGGGGTGCATTGTTACTCAAATCAATTTTTTTTATATCAGAAGATTAAAAATTTTAAGTAAATACCACCAACATATTTTATTATTTAAAATAAAAAATCGCAGAGTACCGTTATTGAATACTACAAAATTTATTAAAAAGTTGATTGAAAACCATATTTTTTTTATCATAACCCAATATCATCTAATGTTAAATTTAAATTTAATCGACCAAGTTTATGTGTTTGATAGCATGATTTAATATCACCTGATATAATAATAATAATACATGATTATAATAATTCATCCTAGTTTGCTTCATCATGAAAAGCCCATTTTGCATAAGACAAACGTGCATGCATGAGCATAGAGTTAAATATATAAGTTTGCTGTTATATTTTAGAACCAGAGTAGTAGATAAATCCATAGACAAAAAAACAAGGTTTCGAAAATGGCTGGTGGGGTATTCTCAGTGGATAATACACCAGTTACTGCCATCAACGTCGGTGGCAAGTTAACACTCTCAATCATCATTTCATGCATAGTTGCTGCATCTAGCGGCCTTCTTTTTGGATACGACCTCGGAATTTCAGGTTTTCATTTTTTTTATTTTTTTTTTTTTTTTTTTTTGTTTTGTTTTGTTTTTTTTGTTTTTTTTTTTTTTATTTTTTTTTTTTTTTTTTTTTTTATTTGTTTTTTTGTTTTTTTTTTTTTTTTTTTTTTTTTTTTTTTTTTTTTTTTTTCCTTTCTCTAAATTATTTTCGATTTCGCGCAACTGAGTGACTTGAACCACTTAATGCGAGAACTTACCCCCGAACAGGATTGATCGATCTAATGGATCAAATATTAATGATAAAATAAAATTATTTTAAGTGAGAGTTAGTCGATTCAATGGACCGAATATTTAATGGTTATAGGTGACAGAGTTTTATATATATTGATGATAAAATTGATATCAAATTTCAGGAGGTGTTACGACGATGGTGCCTTTTCTTCAAAAATTCTTTCCTGATATTCTAAGAAAGGCAGCTGGTTCCGAAGTAAACCTATACTGTGTGTATGACAGTCAAGTGTTGACATTATTCACGTCTTCTCTTTATTTAGCTGGATTAGTGTCATCACTTGCAGCGAGCAAAGTCACGGCGTTATACGGCCGGAGAAACACCATCTTATTCGGTGGTATGCTCTTCCTTGCCGGTGGTTCCATTAACGGTGGTGCTGAAAATATTCCCATGCTCATTTTGGGTCGTGTTCTTCTTGGTTTGGGAGTTGGTTTCACTAATCAAGTAAGTCTTTATACATTAAACATTTTTATATATCATAAAAAATAATTCTTCCATTCATTTTCACTAACTATAACAAGGAAATTTCACCACTTTTTTTTTCAGAATTATATATATATATATATATATATATATATTATATATATATATATATATATATTATATATATATAATATATATATATATATATAATATATATACACCATGACTACTCATGTTTTGTTTTTATCACTCTTTCGTTCTCCTGACTTATGCAGCCCATCTCTCTTGACCATTGCGTACAATATACAGACTAAATAAATAAATAAAAAGTCAACGAAAAGAATTAATGCTAATAAAAAATTATAAAAAATTGTTGATAAATTTTTTATTAATTTCTTATTTTAAAATTACAAGTAAATTAAAATCAATATTTCATCAAGTGACATTACAAAGACAAAATATAAAAAATAATTAATAATGAAATAAAATTATTAATAATGTCTTTTCATGAAAATAAATAAATTTCTTAACCTTTAAAACTTTTAATAAATATTAACTTTATGTCATCAGATAGTGTTTTTTTTCTTGAAAATGAGTCGAATAAAAAATATATATATTAATGGTTGTGCAGAATATTTAAACCTTGAATGAGTGAGAATAAAATAATGAGTGCCGTCCAAACACAATGCAATGGTTGTACATAACAATACATACAAGAACAAAAAGGTTTACAAACACTTTTAGTCTGTTGTTTTAATTTTTAGTCTATTTTAAAAATTAATTTTTCGGTTCATAAATTTTATTTCTTTTGAAATTTTCATGGTCCCCTTTTAATATTTTATATGTAGTACTGACGATTATGAAAAAAAATAATTTTAATAATATAGAAACCATGATTATGATGATTTATTATTTAATATTTTTTTATATAATTAATTAATTAATTATTTTATATAATTAATTAATTATCTGAGATTAACTACTTGGAAATTAATTAACAGAAATTTTAAACTAAAATTTATGGATCTTAGGTCCAAGTCACTTAAAGGTATTTCCAATTCACAAGAATACAAGATATAAGGTAGTTGTGAGCTATATAAACACTAATATTATTTCTTATAATATAAAATCTGTCTATTTTATTGTTTTTCAGATGTAAATTCTCAAATTCTCAACCCAACTCAAATTCTCAAATTCACTTATTTAACCGATTCATGTACTAACGTTCAATCATAAGTATCAAGTGTTTGTCTTTCATACCCATTTCGAACCAAGTTGGTTATTTAGAGAGAAAAGTGTCTGAGAAAAGGGTGAAGCGGAAAACTCGAGCGTGGGTGATTTTGGTGGATAATAAAGATTTGTTGGTTATGCAAGATTGTAGTAGATATAGGAAAAGTGTTGGAATTAAACCCAGAATTTTGAATAATTCTGAGTAAATCTTGATGAACAAGATTCAATCAACCGATCGAATTCTCACTTGTTCTTCACTCTTCACTAGAGTGAATCAACTAACCTTGCCTGCAAGATTGTATCGCTACACAATGATGATAAAAAATAAATAAATTTGTTAAGAAAGAAGATTAGGGTTTTACGGAAAGTGGGGAAGAAGATGATTTCTGCAGAGTCTCTCTCTGCCTGCAGTTTGTGGAAAATCTCGTTAATTTTACAACTGCAAGTGATTACAAGATTGTTATGAAAATAGGGGTTACTCCCTCTATTTACAATTGAGCTAGCTTGCTCCCTAAGTTAAAGTCCAAAAATTACAAAGGCCAAAAATACCTATTTTGGTCTAAGTCGAAATCCTGTGTCAAACAACCTACTTCGACACTTCGACATCTAATGCAACTCGACGTACACTACATGTTTCGACACATCCTTGTTTCTGTCGAGAACTAACTTCTTTGACACAAAAAATTATAATTCAACACACTACCTAATTCATTGTGTCTAAGCTATCTACATACATCATAGACCTTAACTTCTTAAACACTTCGACATCCACTCCCTTTATCATGATGTCTGCAATTTGATTCTCGGTTCTACAGTATTCCAAGTTTAACTTCACTTTTGCTACCTGCTCTTGAAAATAATGGAACCTCATTTCGATGTGCTTGCTTCGTTCATGTGCTATCGAATTCTTTTCCAGATTGATAACGGACATGTTGTCGATCTTCATGGTAATTGCTCAATGATTCTTCCATGTAATCTCTTCGACCATATTCACCATCGAAGTTGCTGGACATGTGCATAGAGAAACAATTATGCACTCTGCTTCACACGACGACGATGCTACTACTGCTTCCTTTCTTGAACTTCAAGTAACTGGTGTACCACCTAGCATAAACATGTAGCCAGCTGTGGATTTTCAATCCTCAGCATCACTACACCAAATTATGTCGGTGTATCCCACTACCTTGCATTCCTTTTCTTAATCAGCTGCAAGAAATAAAATGTCCTAGTCGAGAGTTCCTTTCAAATACCTTGGTATACTCTTCGCCGCTGCTAGGTGTGATACCTTTGACTTCTACATGAATCTACTCACCATACCTACACTGTATGCTAGATCAAGCCTTGTGTGACAAAGGTATCGAAGTGATCCAATGAGTATTATCTACTGCGTTGGATCAACATCATCTTCATATGTGTCTTTCGACAGTTATAATCTGACCCCAACTGAAGTCGAAGTTGGGTTGCAATCTTGCATCTCAAATCTCTTGAGTATTTCGCCTGCATATCTTCTTTGGTGCATCATCAAACCTCTACCACTCTTGTAAAATTCAATGCCAAGGAAATATGAGAGATTTTCCAAGTCTGACATTTCAAACTCCTCACTGCATGCTCAGTTGTGCATTTCACAAATTCCTACTCCCTTAAAAAACTTTAGAAAACTGTATATCTTCTTATTCCAAACTCTTAGAGCTTGCTTAAGTCCATACAAGGCTTTATTTCAAGCCCTTTGGTTCCAAAATAAATATGTATTGTATGTATGATAGTCAAGTGTTAACGTATTCACATATTCTCTTTATTTAAATGGATTAGTGTCATCACTTGCTGCGAGCAAAGTCACAACATTATATGGTCGAAGAAACACCATCTTTTTGGGTGGTATGCTCTTCCTTGTCGATGGTTCCATTAACGGCGGTGCTGAAAATATTCCCATGCTCATTTTGGGTAGTGTTCTTTTTGGTTTGGTGGTTGTGAGTTGGTTTCACTAATCAAGTAAGTCTTTATACCTAAAACATTTTTGTATATCATAAAAATTAATCATTCCATTAATTTTCACAATTACAAAGATTAGAAAATTTATACAACAAATTATTCAAATATGAAATTCAAATAATTGAAAAACACCAAATAATTATATATAATATATATATATATATATATATATATATATATATATATATATATATATATATATATATATATAATATTATATATATATAATATATATATATATATATATATATATATATATATATATATGAATGATATGATCTCTCTTTAATTTTAAAGCTGAGATATTTAAAAAAAATCTCTTAGATCTAAATCTTTAAATTAAGGAGCGCTTATTCTTTCCCTTTCAAGTGGGATGCATGAGAACCATTTTTCTTGAGAACTTTATTCTCTAAAAAGTTAATACCCGTGAACACATCATTCTTCCTATTTTAATAATTAGACAAGATATAAGTTGGCTTGAGTCTAAGTTATTCAAAATAATGGACGGACAAAGGCACAATTTTGAACTGCTTATGATGCTACATTTATATTCGTCGATATGTTTGACTTGTCTTATTTTTCTTTAAATCATCTTTCTTTGAGGTCTAACGAAATTATTATATATATATATATATATAATATATATATATATATATATATATATTATTATTTTTAATATTTTTATCTCTCTTTTGTTATAAACCAATCCTAATCAACATGACTATTGGCAACATTACTCAATATAAATAAATAAAATGTGAAAAGAAAAAATTAATGCTAATAAAAAATTATCCAAAATTGTTAATAAAAATGAATGCTCAATATAATAATAATAATAATAATAATAATAATAATAATAATAATAATAATAAATAACATGAATATTGTTGGATTAAAACTAAAGGTGGAAAAATAGCATGTGTGTGGAATCTATTTTGCCACCCTTAACTAAAAGTAAGTATTGATAATTGTCTTGCAATTGAAACAACTTATGAAAGGGAGAGAATTGAGAGAATATTTGTAGAATGAATTGTATTGAGATTTATAATCATTAATGCAATATTAAAGCTCAATTACAACTTTCTAACTAGTTTATTTGCTTAATTTAGTTATTCTTAATTAACATTCAACCATCTAACCATCTAGCTTAACAAACTAAAAAAAACTTACACAATCAGTTAGTTAGGTTGTACAGTGAGGTTTGATGTAATTCTAGGATTATATTTATCAACACTTCGTCTTAATCCTAAGGTAATTGAAGGTATCGAAGGTGACAATATTGGAATGATAGGCCTTGCCTTTCTATTGATTTTCAATGATATATATACAATCAGTTTTTCTCTCTGTCTGTTTGCTATACAATCAAGACTATTTAATAACAATAATATTCTAATAATAACAATGATATCCTAATAATAACAATGATATTCTAATACACCCCCGTAGTCGAAACGGGAGGCTGACGAATGTTGAGACTATCACGAAAATCATCAAAGAGTTGCAACGGAAGTCCTTTGGTGAAGATGTCAACGATTTGGTAACGTGAAGGGACATGTAAGACCCGTACTTGGCCGCGGGCGACTTTTTCACGCACAAAATGTATATCCATCTCGATGTGTTTGGTACGTTGATGTTGAACTGGGTTGCCAGATAGATAGACAACACTCACATTGTCACAATAGACTATAGTGGCTGTTGTGACTGAGCAATGTAGTTCCAACAGTAAGTTTCTAATCCAACAAGATTCAGATACTACATTGGCGACTCCACGGTACTCGGCTTCGGCACTGGACCGAGAGAGGGTGTGCTGGCGTTTGACAGACCATGATATTAAATTGTCACCAAGATAGACACAGTAACCAGAGGTGGATCGCCTGGTGTCTGGGCAACCAGCCCAATCTGCATCAGTGTAAGAAACCAATTTGCTGACAGAGGAGGGATGCAAGTGAAGGCCGAAATCAATAGTGTCGTGAATATACCGAATTATACGCTTCAGTGCTGACATATGTTTGTGTTTTGGGTCATGCATGAATAGGCATACCTGTTGTACTGCATAAGAGATATCGGGTCTTGTGAAGGTTAAATACTGCAATGCTCCTGCAAGACTCCGATATTCAGTTGGGTCATGATATGGATTCCCAGAAGAGCCACTGAGTTTTGCCTTAGTGTCGACTGGAGTGGGTGATGGTTTGCAAGAGGACATGCCTGCTCGTTCTATAATTTCCTCTGCATATTTTCTTTGAGACAAGAAAAGACTACCTGTATGTTTAGTGACAGATATTCCCAGAAAATAACTTAGAGAACCCAAATCCTTCATGGCGAATTCAGAACTAAGTTTAGACATAATAGAGTCACGAAGAGCATCAGACGAAACAGTGAGAATTATGTCATCCACATATAGAAGGATATAAGCAGTATCAATACCGCGATGAAAAACGAATAAGGAATGATCAGAGATGATGTGAGAGAAACCCAATGTGGCAACATAATCAGTGAATCTTTCGTACCAGGCACGAGGTGCTTGTTTTAGACCATAGAGAGACTTTTTGAGTAGACAAACGTGCTCAGGATATTGTGGATCGCGGAATCCAGGAGGCTGGTGCATATACACTGTTTCATCCAGATTTCCGTGCAAAAAGGCATTTTTGACATCTAGTTGGTGGAGACACCATGATTTGGATATTGCAATGCTAAGTACCATGCGAATAGTGGCCGGTTTGACGACAGGGCTGAAGGTTTCACCACAATCGACACCTGATTGTATTAGAATATTATTGTTATTAAATAGTCTTGATTGTATAGCAAACAGACAGAGAGAAAAACTGATTGTATATATATCATTGAAAATCAATAGAAAGGCAAGGCGTATCATTCCAATATGGTATCAGTAAGCATCAGGTACTGATCCTAAACCTTAATCCTTGCGCCACCGGTCTTCTCACATAACCGGCTGTGCAACCTTCCTCTTTCTCTCATCTCACCCACGCTTCTCTCATCAGATTTCTTTCTCTCATCATGAGCACCGACCGATCATCTTCCACCAAACAATCATCTCCCTCCTCCTCCCCTTCCAAAAACTCTGTAACCACGCAGAATACCAATCCTCCCACTCATCCCGCATTCACCATCTCTAACATCACCAATTTTATCAAAATTACCCTAAGTATTGAAAAGGGTCAATATAACACTTGGTCTGAACTCTTCAAAATCCATGCTCGTGTTCACCAAGTCATTGATCATATCATTCCAACCGAAACCACATCATCTCCTAATCTCAAAGACACCGATGCTACTCTTTGGGCACGTCTTGATGTTGTTGTCCTTCAATGGATTTATGGCACAATTTCTGATGATCTTCTCCACACCATCATTGAGCGCGATTCAACCGCAGAAAATGCGTGAAACAGGCTATTCAACATTTTTTATGACAATAAAAATTCTAGGGCTCTCTACCTCGAGCAAGAATTTTCTAATGTTCATATGGAGCAATTTCCTGATGCCTCCACCTATTGTCAACATCTCAAATCCCTATCTGATCAACTCTCTAATGTCGGTGCTCCCGTGTCTAACGAAAGGCTTGTTCTTCAACTCATTTCTGGCCTGGCAGATGCGTATGCCACGGTGGGTTCACAAATCCGTCATGGAGACTCCACCTTTTTACAAAGCTCGTTCTATGATAATCTTGGAAGAAACAGCTAAAGCAAAGAAAGCATAAAATTCTTGCAGCAACTCTGCTTTCGTATCATCTCTTGATGATAACGCGGCCTCAACCACTCTAACTCAACAGCGTAACAACCGCAACAACAATGGTGCTGGTCGTGGTGGCCGAAGCAATGGTCGCGGTGGAGGTCGTGGCAAGGGTAGAAGCAATGGTCGTGGTGGAGGTCATTCCCAGCCACAACCACATCAGTGGCCTCAGTATCCCTATCAGCAACCTCAGTGGACCACTCCCACTTATCCCAGACAACAGCAATAGTGGGCATATTCATGGCAGCCATGGGCCACTCCACCATGTCCATATCCGACCACGGTTTCTCCCCATCAACAATCAGGCATACTAGGTCCTAAACCTCAGCAAGCTCACATGGCAACTGCTCCACCTCACATGAACAGTCAGCAAGGTTCATCTTCTTATGCTCCGACAGACATCCAAGATGCTATGCATACTTTCTCCATCTCTCCTCCTGATGATCAATGGTATATGGACAGCGGAGCGACTTCTCATATGACGGGAAATGGAGGTAATCTCACATCTTATTTTAATATGAGTAATAATATTACTGTTGGAAGTGGTCATCATATACCTGTAATTGGTTGTGGTCATGCATCTTTACCCAATTCCCTAACCTTAAACAATGATATCCTAATAATAACAATGATATTCTAATAGACAATTCTAATTTCTCTCCTACACTTTAGAAATTGGTCTTTTCTGACAATTTTAGTGAATAAATATGTTTATTGATTTTTTTTGACAACTTTAAGGTAGTAAAATATTGTCTCGATGTTCTAGTTTTCCCATTGCAACTAAGGTTTATTTTACTAAAGTGATGGTTGACTTGTTATCTGTATTGAGTTTAACCACAATATTGATGTTGATCTTTAACTCATTCATGATATATTTCATTTTCCTTTGATTGCATCAATCTCAATGTTGTATGTGTGTCTCACCAATAGCTCATATATATATATATATATATACAAGAAGATTATTAGCATTTAGTTTTTAGCATTGTCATGCTTAACACCGTCTTTTTTGAATCTTGATGAATAAAAAATTTGTCATTTTTTTTGTTACATGTTTTTGGAGCTTGTTTTAAGTCATAAAGAGTTTTTTTTAATCTTATACACTATGTTATTCTTGCATTTGATCTCAAACTTTAGTGGTTGGTTGGCAATGATAGTTTCATCAAGCATATAATCTTTCCACACTTAAAGGCTACTTTGAAACCAAGTGGTTCAACATTAGAAAATATTGCATAACGTACAAGATCATCTTTACCAACTGAATAAATTCATTAGACTACACTTTATCTCAAGGAGATATAGAACTTTTTTATCACTAATATCTTGTCATCTTGAATATGAACAAGAACATTCACCACGCCTTCTACTTCCATTGAATTGGTGTCATCTAGCTCCACCTTAGTTCTCTTGCTTGAATTAAATTTAGTGAGCAGTTTTCCACGCCTTCTATTATCCCAGTTTTCCTCCGCCAAAATAACCGTATCGTAGCAAACCAACTATAAACTTTCTTAATACTACTATAAACTTTTGTTAAAATATTTATCATGTATTTGAAAAACAAGTTTCTGTTGGAAATTGTTTTGCAATATTAGTTCTAAAATGACAAAAGAGTTAAATAGCATTTAATGCTTTGCTTTAAGTCCCACATAGAAAGTGTGACTTAATAGTGTGACAAAAGAGTTAATTTAGTTATTGTTTTGTTTGAATTTTGAATTCAATTTTCATATCTTTTCATGAAATAGTGTCATATATGAAACATTGTGTTTTATGGTGAAATGGTGTTGTTTCATCAAAGGTTGCAAACTTTTGAAACAACATCCATATCTCCTATAAATATATGATTCTATTCAGAAAAATAACACAAGAACTAAAAACGTATTTCTCTTCCAAATTCCAGAAAAATCTTCCTTGCATTTCGGGTTCTTCACTTGTCTTGTGCAGACTCGAAATTTAGGCTGATATTATCCTGAGTGTTCTTTCATTTTCCAACTCTATGACATAATAAAAGAGTGCCTGAAATACTTTTAAGGAAAGTGATTCTCAATCACGATTCAGTCCTGGATCCATTTAATTTTACCGAATTTTCTAACAATCTTAAAAGTATTAGTAACATAATGGCTTCAGACGCTGTTGTTTCAAGCATCAAAGTGATGAACCAGGATCTTGTCAAGTTAGATCGATTTGATGGAACAAATTACACAAGATGGCAAGACAAGATGACATTCCTATTGACTGCCCTGAAGGTTCACTATGTTCTTGATCCCGACCTACAACCAATACCTGAACCAATAGAAAATGATTCGGAAGAACTCAAGAAGGAGCGCAAGAAACGCAAGGAGGACGAACTGCTTTGCCGTGGACACATTCTGAATACTTTATCTGATCGTCTCTACGACCTCTACACAGACAATCCATCGGCAACAGAAATATGGAAGGCACTAGAATTCAAGTTCAAGGCTGAAGAGGAAGGTACGAAGAAGTTCTTAATATCTAAATATTTCGATTTTAAATTCTTAGATTCTAAGCCCATTCTTCCCCAAGTGCATGAATTGCAAGTTCTGGTCAATAAAATAAAGGCAGTAAAAATAGACATCCTTGAGACCTTCCAAGTCGGTGCAATTATTGCAAAATTACCACCTTCATGGAAAGGCTACCGAAAGAAATTGTTGCACAGTTCCAAGGACTTCTCCTTGGAGAAAATTCAGAAACATCTTCGAATCGAGGAGGAATCGAAGGAGAGGGAGAAATCAGAACCCCCTACTCATTTCAAAACAAACGTTGTGACCAACAAGGGAAAAAGAGACATGATGGCATGAAGAGTCATCTTGGACCAAAGAAAGAACATAACAAGTTCAAGAACTCTGGCGGTCATAAAGGTCCAAAGAACGGATGTTTCGTATGCGGTAAACCTGGACACTATGCTCGAGATTGCAGACAAAATAAATAAAAAAATGAGATCAATGCAATTCGATCAGATGATGACATAATTGCTACAGTGAGCGAAATTATGGCAATCAAAGGAAAAGTTCAAGGTTGGTGGTATGACACTTGTGCTACGGTGCATGTTACTTATGACAAGGCTGCATTCAAAACCTATTCTGAAGCAATTGATGGACAAGAGGTACAAATGGGAAATGAAGTCCGCTCTAAAGTTGTTGGAACCGGTTCGGTCGAACTTAACTTCACTTCTGGAAAGAAAGTTATACTTGTAAATGTGCTTCATGTTCCAGACATGAATAGGAATCTTGTTAGTGGGGATTTATTGGGAAAACCGGGTATTAAATCTGTATATGAATCGGGCAAACTTATTTTGACCCGTAATGGTGTATTCATTGGAAAAGGATATTCCGCAGAGGGAATGATCAAACTATGTACTAATGATAATATTATTAATAAAATTTCCAATTCCGCTTACATGCTTGATTCCGTTTCTTTATGGCATAATAGATTAGCACATTGTTGTATTAGTTCTATGAAGAGACTAATTAAATCTGGACTAATTTCATGTAATATAAAGGATTTCAAAAAATGTGAATTATGTGTTGAATCAAAAATGATTAAGAAGCCTTTCAAAAGTGTTGAAAGGAAAACGAAATTACTTGATCTTGTGCACTCAGATTTGTGCGAATTTAATGGCATGTTGACACGTGGAGGGAATAGATACTTTATTACATTCATAGACGATTCCTCTAGATACACTCATGTATATCTCTTAAAGCATAAAGATGATGCATTTAATGCCTTTAAGACTTATAAAGCAGAAGTCGAAAATCAATTAAATAAAAGTATAAAGGTCCTTAGAAGTGATAGGGGCAGCGAATACTTTTCAATTGAATTTGATGCATTCTGTGAAGAGCACGGTATAATACATGAATGTTCGGCACCACGAACACCGCAACAAAATGGCATGGCAGAAAGAAAGAATCGAACATATCAAGAGATGATGAATGCCATGTTGATGCATTCTAAATTACCCCTTAACTTGTGGGGTGAGGCATTATTGTCCGCCTGTCATATAATCAATAGAATTCCGTTAAAGAAAACTGGTATATCTCCATATGAGTCATGGAAAGGCAGAGCGCCAAATATCAGTTACTTTAAAGTGTGGGGGTGTGTGGCATACTACAAAAACATGGACCCTAAAAGAACCAAGTTGGGTCCTCGAGGAATAAGATGTGCTTTTGTAGGATATGCACAACACAGTAAAGCATATAGACTCTTAAATCTAGAATCTAATATAATTGTTGAATCCCGGGATGTAGAATTCTTTGAAAACCTTATCACAAAGGATAAAGGATCGGAGTCGGCCACTAATAAAGAATCTCATGAAGATAACTCTTCTCGGATTGTAGAAATACAAACTGAAGGCACTCCTATAATCATTGAACCACAACCCGAGCCTAGGATAAGCAAGAGAATTCGGAAAACAAAGAATCTAGGACCAGATGAGATTGATTCTCAATCTATTTCCTTTTATCTTGTTGAGGGAAATTGTAAGAACTTTGTTCAACGCATTTCGATTATTCTTCAAGTGGAAGATGATCCAAAAACTTATAAGGAAGCAATAACTTCAAGGGACTCCACTTTTTGGAAAGATGTTATCCAAGATGAAATGGATTCAATTGTATCAAATCACACTTGGGAACTTGTTGACTTACCTAAGGGATCAAGGCCCATTGGATGCAAGTGGGTGTTTAAGAAGAAATACCATAGTGATGGTACTCTAAACACTTATAAAGCCAGATTAGTGGCAAAAGGATTTAGACAGAAAGAAGGCATAGATTACTTCGACACATACGCACCAGTGGCAAGAACAACTACTATTAGATTGTTGTTTGCCTTAGCATCTTTGAATAATCTTATAATCCATCATATGGATGTTAAAACAGCGTTCCTAAATGGAGATCTCGATGAGGAAATCTACATGGAACAACCGGAAGGCTACCTGCTTCCTGGAAATGAACAAAAGGTGTGTAAACTTGTCAAATCCTTATACGGACTAAAACAAGCACCAAAACAGTGGCATCAAAAATTTGACTCTGTAATACTCTCAAATGGATTTATTCCTAATTCTTGTGACAAGTGTTTATACACAAAGACGTGCAAAACATTGTAATATTCCTTTGTCTCTATGTCGACGATATGTTGATCATTAGTAATGATTTAAAAGGAATCTTAGAAACAAAGAAGTTTCTAACGTCCACTTTCAAGATGAAAGATCTTGGACTTATTGACACAATTTTAGGGATCAAGGTTAAGCGAAATAGTGGGGGTTATGAACTTAGTCAAACCCACTATATTGAGAAAATGCTTGATAAATTTAAACATCTAAACTTTAAGGAAGTAACCACTCCATTTGATCATGCCAACAAACTTCAAAAGAATAATGGAAGATCAGTGGCTCAATTGGAATATGCAAGTGCAATAGGGTGTCTAATGTACCTAATGCAATGTACCAGACCCGACATATCATTTGCAGTCAGTAAAATGAGTCGATTTACTAGTAATCCAAGTAATGAACATTGGAAGGCAATTACAAGGATTTTTGGCTATCTACTGAAAACCAAGGACCTTGGTCTTCACTATGGAAGGTTCCCTGTCATATTAGAAGGATACACTGATGCGAGTTGGATATCTAATATTGGAGACCATAAATCTACAACTGGATGGATATTTACACTTGCTGGTGGAGCAATTTCTTGGAAGAGCAAGAAACAAACATGCATTACACTTTCGACCATGGAATCAGAGTTCGTGGCTCTCGTTCTTCCGCCGGTCAAGAAGCGGAATGGTTGAGGGATCTTCTGTTGGAAGTTCCATTGGCTAAAGACAATGTCTCAAAAGTGATGATACATTGCGATAGCCAAGCCACATTAGCAAGAGCATTCAGCGAAGTGTATAATGGAAAGTCTAGACATATAGGACTTAGACATTCGTTCGTAAGAAAGTTGATTAAGGATGGAATCATTTCACTCACCTACATACGAACATGCTATAACTTAGCAGATCCGTTTACTAAGCCACTGGCCAGAGACTTAGTACGAACAACCTCGAGAGGAATGGGGTTGAAACTCCTTAAATAAAAGTTCCGACAGCGGCAGCAACCCAATCTTATGTTAACAAAACATTAACTTCAAGATTCAATGGGTAACAACAAGTCGTTGAATTGGATGTAAGTCAAGAATTTGGGAAATAAGGTTGACTGTGTTGAATTGAGGGTTGAGGTTTCCAAAACCTCTTAATGAAGTTCATTAACGAAGAAGAGTATCTATTGGAAAGGATGTTATATGAACCTCACCTATGTGAATTTTGAGATGGTGCCGTCTCAAAGTGAGAGTTGGAGTTTCTCTCATGAAAAATTCATGAAAAGGATAGCATATGGCCATAAATAAGTGCTAAGCGAGATATGTAAAGGAAGAACCTTTAAAGAGTGTGTGTAAGGTAACGCCGGTCTGATCCCATGGATTAATGGTTTAAAAGCTTTGCTACCAAACATTCCGATTAAACTTTGCGTTATCCTCACTAAGGTTAAGTTTAAAATCGAAAGATACCTAACTGTATTAACACTTTTTATATTTCACTATCTGGAATGATTTTTGTCATTATTAGAACTAGTGGGGGATTGTTGGAAATTGTTTTGCAATATTAGTTCCAAAATGACAAAAGAGTTAAATAGCATTTAATGCTTTGCTTTAAGTCCCACATAGAAAGTGTGACTTAATAGTGTGACAAAAGAGTTAATTTAGTTATTGTTTTGTTTGAATTTTGAATTCAATTTTCATATCTTTTCATGAAATAGTGTCATATATGAAACATTGTGTTTTATGGTGAAATGGTGTTGTTTCATCAAAGGTTGCAAACTTTTGAAACAACATCCATATCTCCTATAAATATATGATTCTATTCAGAAAAATAACACAAGAACTAAAAACGTATTTCTCTTCCAAATTCCAGAAAAATCTTCCTTGCATTTCGGGTTCTTCACTTGTCTTGTGCAGACTCGAAATTTAGGCTGATATTATCCTGAGTGTTCTTGCATTTTCCAACTCTATGACATAATAAAAGAGTGCCTGAAATACTTTTAAGGAAAGTGATTCTCAATCACGATTCAGTCCTGGATCCATTTAATTTTACCGAATTTTCTAACAGTTTCTATATATTAGTTAACATAAAATCAAAGGAATTTAATGAAAGGAAATTCAACAAATAATACTATTGAAACATTTTCTTATGTATATTTCTCATTATTATTATTATAAGATTTTGCTATTGTAAAAGGCTGCACCATTGTATCTATCTGAAATTGCACCTCCAAAATGGCGAGGCACTATAGGCACAAGCTTCCAATTCTTCTTAGGAATTGGCGTAGTAGCTGCAAGTTGCATAAACTTCGGCACTGCCAAACACACATGGGGATGGAGACTCTCTCTTGGACTTGCAGTGTTCCCTTCAACCGTCATGACGATCGGCGCGTTCTTGATCACCGACACACCCAACAGCTTAGTAGAACGCGGCAAGATAGACCAAGCCAGAAAAGCCTTAAGCAAAGTTAGAGGATCCTCCATTGATATTGAAACTGAGTTAGAAGAACTTATTAAGTGGACAGAAATCGCAAAATCAGTGAAACAAGAGCCTTTTAGGACTTTATTGAAAAGAAAGTATCGACCTCAGTTGGTTATGGCATTCGCAATCCCATTCTTTCAACAGATTACAGGCATCAGCGTTGTTGCTTTTTATTCACCTAACCTCTTTCAATCGGTCGGTTTGGGACACGATGGTGCTCTAGTTTCTGCCATTATGATTGGTGTTGTTAGCCTTATATCCGTCATTGTCTCTGCCAGTATTGTTGATCGATTTGGTAGAAGATTCTTGTTCGTAACTGGAGGTATTGTGATGTTTGTGTGCTTGGTAAGTTAATTATTACAAATGTCTATATTTTAATTAAAATATAAAATTTTCAACTTCTAATTATTGAATAATTTACGTGAACAATGTGCAGATTGCGGTGTCCATTGTCTTGGCCGTGGTGACTGGTGTTCATGGTACAAACGACGTATCGAAGGGCAATGCAATAGTGGTATTGGTGCTATTGTGTTTCTATGCTGCTGGTTTTGGTTGGTCATGGGGTCCTCTAACATGGCTAATTCCGAGTGAGATTTTTCCAGTAAATATCAGAAGCACAGGACAAAGCATAGCGGTTGGTGTACAATTCATAGTAATATTTGTGTTATCACAAACATTTTTGACAATGCTATGCCACTTCAAATTTGGGGCGTTTGTGTTCTATGCTTTTTGGGTTGCGGTGATGACTCTATTTATTATCTTCTTCTTGCCTGAGACTAAAGGAATTCCTTTGGAGTCTATGTACACTATATGGGACAATCACTGGTTTTGGTCTCGGTTTGTTAAAGGAGAAGATGGCCAAGAAAATCATGCATAAAATTTGTACACAAAATGATGAAAAAGTATTGATGTTTAATTTAAGCACGTTTGTAAGGAGGATTCGTTAATTACAACTTGGTATTAGTGATACTCGGCAATCCTTTATTATAATAATATCTATCCAACTATGATTACGGTAAGCAAACTGTGTATTAACTTTATAAAACTTCATAAATAATATAAAATTATTCAAAGTGTCATAAAATGCGCGGGATTACAATTGTTTTATGGAATAAATATTGGTATCCATTATCAATTCATTAAAAATCAATTATCTCTCTTTCACTTAAAAATTATTTATATTAAGTAAATGAGATTTAAGTAAAAAAGTAATGGTTATATTTTCATTCTCGTCTCCTATTAAAACACGGGTCCAATTTCAGCAATATATTATATATTCAACTTTTTTTTAAGATTGACATATGACCTTCATTTTTTAATCTTCATAATTAAATATTGAATACACTCATTCTCTTTTTTAATTAAAATTTTAAATCTCTCTCACTTTTTTTTCCTATACCTTTTCACTTTCATTTTAAATTTTAATAAAATTAATAATTTATTTTATTTCACGGGTCATTGTCATCACAATATTCATTTTATTTTAATCAATTATTGTCTTAATTTAAAAGACAAAATATTTATTTTCAAATATAAATTTTTTTTCTTCCTCCATCTCATGTTTTTTTGTATATATAATTAAATTTATATGATTATTGTTCACTTTATAATTAAATAATTATTTCAAATTTTGCATTTATATTTAAATACATTTTATATCGTATCAAATAATTTTTTTACCTCATGAGTCTTTATAATCACAATATTTATTTTATTTTAATCAATAATTTGTCTTGATTTGAAAGACAATCTTTATTTCAGAATATCAAAAAAAAAAAATTTTCTCTTTATCTCAAGAGTTTTTTTTTGTATTATTATTTAATACAATTGAGTTTATATAATTATTTTTCTTGTTACAATAAAATAACTCATTTATAATTTATATATGTATGTAAATACATTTTATATTATGTCAAATAAGCTTTCTATTTCACGGATCACTATCAGCGTACATATACGTTTTTCAAATAAATTTTGTTTTCTTCATATATTAAATATTCCTTTTTTATCACACGGGTTCCATTTTTTCTGTTTGTATTATAATGCAATTGAGTTTATATACCCATTGTTCATTTTAAATTAATAGCTAATTTAAAAATTAATACGTACCTAAATACATTTTATATTATATTAAATAAATTTACCTGTACAGACACACGTCTATCATCCTAGTTTTTTAGTATAAAAACTCTATAATTGAGACAATAGGAGTAAAAAAAATAGGAAAAATTAAATAGGAGTAAAAAAATTGTTCATAGGAGTAAAAAAAATTATGTAAATAGGAAAAATTGTTCATAGGAGTAAAAAACATTATACAAAAAAATTAAAAGTCTAAAAAAAATAAGTGAAAGAGAGTTAATATGAATATTTACAAAATAATATTAACAACACAAGTATTATTAAGAGATGGGTTTTCATACACTAAAAATATAAGGGTTTTCTTTATTGCAAATATATTGTGATGGAAGAAGTCGGATTTTAAGGACATACATAATTTTATGATTGATTTGTAAAATTAAAACTCTATAATTGAGATAATAATATAAGATACAACATAAATAAAATGTAAAAATTAAATTCAAAAAATTGTTTAAATGATAAATTTATAATATGAGGGGAATATAAAAAGGAAAAGTTGTCCGTAGAAGTTAAAGAAAATTCTAATAAAAAATTAATGTCTAAATAAAATAAAATAAAATAAAAGAGAGTTAATAAGAATATTCACAAAAAATATTCACAACACAATCATTATAAAGGGTTGAATTTTCGTAAACTAAAAATATAAGGATTTCTCTATTGTAAATATATTGCGATGGAAGAAGTCAGATTTTATGGCCATACACAATTATTAATTGTAATACTCCAAAATTTATCCTCTTTTTCTTATCTTTTGATTTGCATCATTTACATACATGAAATCATATCATGCGTCATCATAATATCATCATGACCATTGCATTTGGTCATGGATGCACAAGCATGACCACATTCTTGGTTCAATCTTAACATTAGGATTTTCACTTTTGTTTACTTGTTAACTAACTAAGCATCATCGGAGAGTGGTACTTGTTTGTTCTTTTATTTATGTAGGTGATCATGCCTCAAATCAAGCCTAAGCAATGATTTTTTTGTCAAAGAAGATGCAAGTTTGAGTTCATTCATTCAAGAGTGGTTCATGTGTTTATTTCCATGTCATTTCATTCATTCTTCAATTGCAAGTCAATTTACCACGTGTTTTGGACCTAAACATGTTTAATCAATTCACCAAAAGTTAAATGACTCATAAAATGCATGATTTGACTGAGTTTTGAGGGTTTTGTAGGTCACACTTTTCACACATCATGAGCAAATTCGTTTTGCACGAATTGAGCATCATTTGGCATGTATGGGATCACCAATCACTTCCCTATAAATATAGAAACATATTTGCTTCATTACCAAGCTTTAGAGAGCCAAAAAACCTCTGCTCCTTTCTCAAACTTTTCCAGAAAATTGAGCTATCGTGTTTTCATTTCTAGCTTGTTTCAATTCAATTTCTTGATTTTATTAGCACCTTCGGTCTTCTCTGAAGCTTATGCAACAATTCTCAAGTTCTAAGACCTTCTGAAGTACCATGACCAGATCAAGCTTCTTCAACCTCTAATCATCATTTGGACAAGATAGTTCTGAGAATCATTTGAACTCAAACAAGTTACCTCAATTTAGTCATTCACTCTCTGATATTTTCCCCTAAATTATCTGGTGTTAATTGATCGTGTTCATCATTTAATTTTACTTTCTGTGGCTTGCTTGTTTCTGAAACTTCTCTAAAATTCTCCATGCTCAATTTAGATAAATGAATTTTGAGCATGAGGTTCAATTCGTGATGAGGAGACGATCACATTGGTGGTAGTCTCATGCTCTGAATTTGTCAAACGATGAAATTCCAATGAGGGATCACCGGAGAAGATGACCGGAGTGTTTTAGGTTATCTGAGTTGGCTATACATGTTGGCAATTTGAAATGTTCTGATTGGTCCATTTTGAATTTGATCCCGTGTTTTATTTTGGCTAATTTCTACCATGCGCCCTAGCCTGATGGTAGTTGGATATGCCACGTCAATTAATGAGGGAAGATCCAACGTTTCCGTGTTTTTCTGAGTTTCATTTCTTTTTCTTTTTTACTTTAAATTGCATTTTCTTTGAAAATTCATAGTAAATTCATTTTTCATCCAAAAAATTCTAAAATAATTTCTAAAATTTTCTTTTATTTTTCTTCATTTGATTTTTTTTCCACATTTTATTTTCTTGATTTTTTATTTTTCCTGAGTTTTCTCTTTTTTCCTTTGTTTTAATTGGTTTAAAAATACTTTTATATATTTCAAAATTCTGAAAAAAATATGTTATGTTTCTTATTTTATTTCTAACCTTCCATAATTTTCTTGGTCATTTACTTGGTATTTTGAAGGACTTTATGAATTTTCTCTTTTATTTCCCTTTTAAAATTTATTTTAAAATTTATTTTAATGTATTTTATTTTATTTTATTTTATGCTTGTTTCACCTTTGTAGACTTCTGTTGGCCTTGGATCTTGGTTATTTTGATCATAGATCTCATCAAACTCAATGGATCTTGGGTGTTGATGGGGTGAAAATCATAATCCACCAAGATGGATGATTGATTTTGATAATGACTTGATCAATCCATTGATCCAATTTGGGTTTGGTTTCTCTCGTCTTCTTCTTCTTCATCTCTTTCTCTTCCCTTTTTTTGTATCAATTAGATGGTTTGTGTCCATCTTGTTCATGATGTGTGAAGTGGTATTTGATGAACTTTCATCATTTTAAATCTACCTCCTATTTGATCATGGATCATTTAAGGTACTTTGGATTGATGCATAAGTTTGTCCTAAGTATCATGAAGTATTGATTAATATAATGGACCACTCTCCTAGCCTTTGTGCTTGATCTATCCTCTTTTCTTTTTTTGTGTGGCATAACTTTAGGAGAATGATTTACATATCATTTGTCTAGCATGTATTAACACAAATATTATTATTGACCAACCTCATATAGTTGTGACTTCTACATAAGTCCAATTACTAGTGCTTAACATAGCACTAAGTTTGTCCCGAATAGAAAATTAAGTCATTTTCATAAGTGAGATTGTAAGTCTCCTACTCCCCATGGTATTGTGTGAAAAATATTGTTTCCTTTTCACCTAAGAGAGCTAGTGACATACTTGTTGATTTTATCCAAATTGAAGCCCTTCTCATGGTGATATAGAGGTTCATATTTTCATACTTGTGGGTGAATAGTTTAATGTTCTCCCAAAAATGACAAATTGTCTTTCTATTTTTCTTTATTAACACAACTTACTAACATTTTATTGTATTAACTTTAATTTAATGTCATTTATCTTATGCTCTTTATTTCTTTCTATTTACTTTATGCTTTTATTTTAACATCTCATACCATATTGTTTGTGCTTATGTTGTTTGCTCTTTGTCCACTTGGACCATTTGTTTATATTTATGCTCTCTTTTTTCTTTGTCCATTTGGACTTTTCTTTCTTTTAAAGACATTAATAAAGGAAAAAAACCTCTAAAAATTTGGTTCTCTTGATTCATAGACTTGAGGTTACTATCATTGACATTGTTGTGGAGTTATGGACTTAGAACTAGGATTTTGACCTTGCTTTGGGAGTTTGTGATTTGAGACCTTGAGATTCATCTGATACCTTTGACTTTGGGCTTCTTTTAAAGACTTGGATTGGTTACTTTGGTTTCATCTGACATATCTATTATTCTTTGCTTATTTGATTTGGTTGAGGCTTAATCCAAATGAGAGAATTATTTCTTGATTCATGTCATAAAGCTTGCTATCTCTTGGATAGATATTTCCTCCATTGCCTTTACTTTATGTTCTAAGATAGTCTCTTAATCTCCTCCCCTTCTTTAATTTTCAAAATCTTCTCTCTCTTTCAAAAAACCTTCTTGTTTTCAAACCTGAACCACTTTCTCAAAAAACCTTGACTCATGTCAAGTGATTTTCAAAATCTCTTCTTAATAAATGCTAACACATCTTAAGCATACTCAAACCAATTTCAAAATACTTAAAAAACAATACATAACTCATTCAAACTATTTTGTTCCCTTTGTACACTTTTTCTTTTAAAACTTTTTTCTCAAGGTTTAGACATGAGTCATTTTCATAGTTGAGATGTAATTCTCCTATCCCCATCGTATTTACGATAACTCTTTTCCACCTAAGAGAGCTAGTGACATACTTGTTGATCTTTATTTAAGTTTGAGTCCTTCTCTGTGGTGATGCAAAGTTCTCATACTTGTGAGTGGTTAGTTTAATGTTCTCCTTAAAATGATAAAATATCTTTTCATTAAATATGAATCAAAATAAAATAAAAATTGTTATTTTTACAACGAACTACGAGGTTTTGATCATCCATTTCACTTTGTTGGTACGTAGGCATGAGGCTCAGGAAGTCTTGGCAAACACAAAATTATAAAAAAACATTTCTCTTCTCATCTCCCCAATCCTTTGCAAACAACATCATTTTAAAGCCAAAACATATAGATTTTCAAAGAGGTTCCTATAGAGTACTATAGATGTTTAGGGTGCTAGTATCTTCCCTTTACATAACCAACCCCCGAATCCTTATCTCTTTCTATTAGTTTTATTTTAAAACTTCTTTGAGTTTTATTCATTCTTTTTCCCTTTCCTTTGGAAATAATAAAAGTGCGGTGGTGACTCTTGATTTGCGAGTTAAGTTAATCGATAGTTTAATCTCAAAATTTTTATCGCTACATATACCGTATCTCATTTTTGTATCTCATCCATTTGAAAAGTGTGGCACTGAACCAGCTAGTGAGGTTCAAGAGTACAATGGAACACTTTATGGTGGCTCCCTGTTTGTTGATTATGCTACCATTTTTAACCTATATATTGCTACGTTTGAATGGTTATTGAAAACTAATACACGAGACTAAATAAGGAAAAACTTTGATCATATATACTTGCAATGGCACCCGTAAATCATTACTCTGATGATCATCCTTTACATAGACTTGTAACATAAGTTAATGAAAATTGCCTAAGTAAAGATAAGTTGACTTACAAGTTCAACATATAACATTAGATAATAATCCGCTGATAATATCAATCAGAAAATACAAAATTTATTCTGCTACTTCAATAAAAATAATGCATAGCTTCATGGAAATGTTGACATTATTTGGTCCATTTCTCCAGAATCACAATATTAAGATTCTGACCCACCATACCTATAACGGTGCCCCTAAATGCTTCCCCCTCCCCCTCAAACAAATTTTAATCTTCTACGTACATACATGAAAGCCATTATATGAAGTAAAATTAAAAGAAAGATTATTATGAATGTTCATTATGTGCTTTATATAAGTGGTTGTGTAATTGGAAGAAGAGAAATTGTATCTAAGGAATTCAGTATTCTTTTGCATCATCAAACTGTGTTAAAAAAGAAATATACATGTGCTAATACTTAGTACATACAAACATACAGTAAAATGGGATGCTTAATATAAATAGAAATTATATGATTAAGTATCAAAACTAGTTATGAGTATAAGAGTATAAATTACCCTGAAACATAAATACTCTTCTTTACCAAATGCCAAAACACTAACAAAAAAATATGATAAGAAGCTTCTTAAATTACCCTGAAACAACTCAAAGTTTTGCTCAAATAATTGAATTGCATCATTGATATGAAGGGCATTGAGAGAAGAGTGCTTCATGAGTGCTTTAGACAGTGTCCCAACTTTCCAAATGGTTTTGAGATACAAAAATGAGATATAATATAGTTTCACGTTATTTTTATTTATTCAAACCTTTTTCATTGATTATCTGTGGATTGAAGAGAGAGAATCAAGAAATAATTGGGCCTTAAGCCCATATAATTATCTTTTAAAACTTGTAATAGGGGGACCAATAGTTTAAAACGCCCAATATAGGGGGACTAAAATTTCATTTAAGCCAAAAATAATAAAAGAAAATGGGGGTTCAGCAAATGGTAACATAAGAAAAACAAGGGTATCAAGAGCAAAACAGTAGGTTCAAAGGCTAGGCCCAATAGAATTTGCAAGGGAGAGGAAAAAATTCAGCAAACATACTTCTTCTCCTCTACACATCATATTCAAGTTATGTCAAAAACAACCACCACCAGAGCTTCAGCTCCACCGCGGCGGAGTTGGCCGGAATAAAGAAATAACATCATTAATCTACTCCTCTCAACCTCCTCTATCATAATCTCAAATCAATTCTTTCCAAAGATTAATCAATTCTGTAAATTGAAGCAATAAAGTTATGAACCCTAACCATGAAAACTGAAATTAAATGGATGTGGAGAAGAATCAAGTCACCAAAACTTGGGGTTTTTATCCTCCAATGCACAAGCTACATTGCGGTATAAAAAATTTAGCAAACAAGAACGAATAAAAGTTCCCAGGCCTATAAGACGGAGGATTATCTTGCAATTTGCTGAAATTTAAAGGTGATGAAGATGAAGAAAACAAATGTATACTTCTTTGATCTTCTACTTCTGCTATGAATTCTTCTCTTCAAGAATTAGCTATGAAAAATTCCGAAGTGAATTGTTGTTGTAGATGTTGATTATATGAGTGTAGGAATAATCTAGAATGTAGGAGGTTTAGCTCAATTGGTGACAAACTTCAAGGTGAAGTTTTCTCCAATGGTGATAGAGCTTTAGTGTATGAAGAGGAATTGGAGAAGATGAATTGAGAGGATGAAAATTGAATTTGCAATGAGTGATTTTTTGATTGAATATGGTTGAACCTTTTGATTGAAGAGAGTGACGAGTTTATATAGATGAACTCCCCAACTGTTTTGGTCAGATTTTTTGGGAAGCAGTGGTTAGAAGTTAGGGTAGCAGTTAGTGTTAGATCATTTCATGAACAAATTGGTTATGAAGTTAATGGTGTTAATGAGCTGTTAGATTTTTAGTTGGAACTGTTATTGAGACTGTTATGATCGTTAGGTGATGTTAGAATTGGAATGTGTTAGTGTAACTCAATGGTTTAATGAGTGTTAATGTATTAGGGATGATTGGTTCAATGCATGAAGTAGTTAATTTTTGTTGTTGCATAATTGCATTGGCCTTAAATGTGAATTGATACATGCATTGGAACTAGTTTGACATGATAAAAATAGCACTGCAATGCTGGAAATTGACTATTTTTTGATTTCTAGTTTAGGTGTAACCGGTTACATGCATGAAAATATGTGCAAAAAGGGAAAATTTTTGGCTATTCAAGAAGGTGTAACCGGTTACCTGGTTTTGTGTAACCGGTTACACACCCAAAATCAAGTGTAAAATGGTTACTAGAAGTGTTGAACATGCAGGTGTAACTGATTACACTATTTTGTGTAACCGGGCTACCAACAAAAAAATAGTCTTTCTGGCTGCTGAAAGGCATGCATGGCAGATGTAACCGGTTACCTCGTTTTGCGTAACTAGTTACACACTCGAATTTTTTTTGTTGGTTTAGGGTGTGCATTTGTGAGCTATGCATTGCTCTTGGTGACTGATTGTGTATCTGATTTCGTATGTTTTACAGGGCTGGTATGAAAGGCTTGTAATGAGGTTTTGATCAAGGCATGAAAATAAGGCATGATCCAAGAAACAAGTTATGGCACATCAATAAGTTTTTGAAAAACACTAAGGGTCATGAATGCTTGAAGACCAAGATGAGATAACTTGTGAAAGAAGAAATCAAGGAGACTGAGGTTTAGAAATGGGGAGTTGACTTTGGCCAACTGTTTGACCCAAAAGTAAATAGTTGAGCAAAATACAATTGTGGGTCAAAAAGATGTAAAATAGTATAATTTGGTCTTCTGGAACCTTTTTTTGTAATGGAATTGAATTTGTACTTGAATGACCTTGAATGAATCTTGAATTGTTTGACTTAACTCTGACTTGCAAAACATTGTCTTAAATCCATACCAAATGACCAAGTTCATGAAAGAATAGCCAATCACACTTGCAATTGATAATTAGATCCAATGCCATGATGTCGTAGACTTGATTCTTAAGAATACCATGAAGAGAAACTTATCTAGCACATGTGCCATGAACATCAACCTTTGAATTAGTGATGTTTATCTAAGAAATGAAATTGTACATGAATATGCAAATAAGGTTAGGTTAAAAAGTCAGATGAAAATGTAAAAAAGAAGTAAGGATAATTTTAGGGTATGACAACTGCCCCTATTTAATCTTCTTGGACCTGAAGGTATGAATAGAAAAGGCTTTCAAACATTTGAGGTAGAAGATGATTAAATACCAAAATATCCAAAAATTCTCCTATTGGGAATGTAGTGGATGTAATGTGAGGTAAATGTATTAGTGGGAAGTTTTTATGACATGACATATAGGATTTTGTAGAGTTACCTACTAGAGATTAGCTGAAATATTTGTGGGGAAAGCAGATCATCCGCAAAGAGAGGTGTTTGTTATGCATGATGTATGTCATCTATTATGCATAATGCAGTGTATGTGTCAGATTTTTTGTTTTTTCCTCCACTAACAAGTTTTGGCAAGTATTGGTGGTTGAGATATTCCCGCGGGTTCCACAAAGGAAAGTGAGACTTTGTCGAGGGATGATAAGGTTTTCCACTATGAAAGGTAGAGGAAACTTGCAAAAGGTAAGTAAAGGTGCGAAGAGAAAATTCGTAAAAGGTCTCAAAGATTATTCACCAGACGGAAATTAGGCTCTAGAATGATTGTCCAGACAAAAAATGGGCTTTGCCGTGGTTTTTCCATACGAGAACTGGATTTCAAAATGTTCTGCCAGACGGGAACTGAACTTAGAAATGGTCTTCTAGAAGGGAACTGGCTACTAGACGGGAATTGGGTTTTGAAAAGAAAGGTCAGACGGGAACTAGCTAGGTTTTGAAAAGAAAGTCCGACGGGAACTAGGTTTTAAAAAGAAAGGCTAGAAGAGAAGTGGCTACCAGATGGGTACTGGGTTTTTATACGAATGGCCAGACAAGTATTAGGCTTTCAAGTGAGTAGCCAGACGGGAACTAGATTTGAAATGAATGGAAACCAAAGTTGGACTTTATGGGGAACTTGCTGAGAATATAAGGTGGGAATTTGTGCGGGTAATATTCTTTTCGGAGGTATATCATTGTCTCAGCTAAGGATTAGTTTGTGTTTTCAAGAAAGGCTTGAATCTGGCTCATGTTTGGTATGCATGTTTTATTTTGTACGACGTAATGCTCCATCTCAATGGATATGCTACGCGTTTTTAGAGATGCAATGTTATATAATGATGATTACTATATGCAAGATGCCAATTATGATTGGCCTTTTGTTATGTACGGGCTATGCGGAGTCGGATGTTTTTTGCCAAAAGGGATGAAGGTTGTGAATTTAAAGTACCAATGACCATTAGGTTTATCAGGGTTTTGAGTTACCGACAAAGAGGGTTCTTAAGTACTCCAATGATGATTGGGCTTTGGAGATGCCAAACAGGTTAGGCTTTGAGGGATGCCACACGAATTGGGCTTTGAGAGATGTCAAGCAAGTTGGGGTTAATGGAGAAGGGGTTTAAATAAAGTTTGGCTATATGGAGATGTCCAAACAAAGTTTGGGATTTAAAGGGGGAAACCAAAGTTTGGGGTTTATGGAGGAGGGGGGCAAAATAAGTTTGGGCTTTAATGGGAATAGTCAACTCAAATTTGAGCTTTATGGAGATAGCCAATCAAAATCTAGACTTTAATGGAGATGACCAAATCAAATTTGTGGTTTAAGAAGATGGCCAAACAAAGTTTAGGCTTTAATGGAAATGTCCAAATTAAATTTGAGCTTATGGAGATGGTCAAACAAAGTTTGGGTTTTAAATGAAAATGGCCATATCAGATTTAGACTTTATGGAAATGGGCAAACAAAGTTTGGACTTTAATGGAAATGGGCCAAATCAAATTTGGGCTTAATAGATATAGCCAAACAAAGTTTGGACTTTAATGGAAATGATCAAATTAGATTTGGGCTTTATGGAGATGGCAAAAAAACGTTTTAGCTTTAATTGAAAAGGGCCAAATTAAATTCAAGCTTAATAGAGATGGCCAATCAAAGTTTGGACTTTAATGGAAATGGCAAAATCAAATTTGAGCTAAATGGAGATGGTCAAACAAAGTTTGGACTTAATAGAGATGGCCAAATAACATTTGGGTTTAATGGAGAGGATCAAACAATGTTTGGACTTTAGGGTGAGGGGCAAACAAAGTTTGGGCTTAAAGGAGAGGGCCGTATCAAATTTGGGCTTTATGGAGATAGTCAAACAAAGTTTGGACTTTAATGAAAAGGGGACCAAATAAAGTTTAAGCTTAATGGAGATGGCCAAACTAATTTTGGGCTTTAATGGAGATGGCCAAACAAAGTTTGGGCTTTAATGGAAAACAAAGTTTTCACTTTAATGGAAAGGGCTAAATCAAATTTGGACTTTATGGAGATATGTCAAACAAAGTTTGAGTTTTATGGAGATTACCAAACTAATTTTAGGCTTTAATGAAGATAGCCAAACAAAGTTTGGATTTTAATGGAAATGGGGAAAAGAAAATTTGGGTTTAGTAGAGATGACCAAACAAAGTTTGGACTTTAATGGAAAGGGCTAAATCAAATTTGAGCTTTATGGAGATAGTCAAATAAAGTTTGGACTTTAATGGAAATGGGGCAAATCAAGTTTGGGCTTTATGGAGATGGCCAAACAAATTTTGGGATATAAAGGGGGCAAACGAAGTTTGGGGTTTATGGAGGAGGGGGGCAAAATAAGTTTGGGCTTTAATGGGAATAGTCAAATCAAATTTGAGCTTTATGGAGATAGCCAAACAAAATCTGGACATTAATGGAGATGGCCAAATCAAATTTGTGGTTTAAGGAGATGGTCAAACAAAGTTTGGGCTTTAATAGAAATGGCCAAATTAAATTTGAGCTTTATGGAGTTGGTCAAACAAAGTTTGGGTTTTAAATGGAAATGACCAAATCAGATGTAGACTTTATGGAAATGGGCAAACAAAGTTTGGAATTTAATGAAAAGGTGCCAAATCAAATTTAGGCTTATTAGATATGGCCAAACAAAGTTTGGACTTTAGTGGAAATGATCAAATTAGATTTGGGCTTTATGGAGATGGCAAAAAAATGTTTTGGCTTTAATTGAAAATGGCCAAATAAAATTCAAGCTTAATAGAGATGGTCAATCAAATTTTGGGCTTTAATGGAAATGGAGAAATCAAATTTGGGTTTAATGGAGAAGGTCAAACAAAGTTTGGACTTAATGGAGATGGCCAAATAAAATTTGGATTTAATGGAGAGGGTCAAACAATATTTGGGCTTTAGGGTGAGGGGCAAACAAAGTTTGGATTTTAAGGAGGGGCCCATATCAAATTTGGGTTTTATGGAGATGGTCAAAAAAAGTTTGGACTTTAATGGAAAAGGGGTCAAATAAAGTGTAAGCTTAATGGAGATGGCCAAACTAATTTTGGGCTTTAATGGAGATGACGAAACAAAGTTTGGGCTTTAATGGAAAGAGACTAAATCAAATTTAGGCTTAATGTAAATGGCCAAACAAAGTTTTCACTTTAATGAAAAGGGGTAAATCAGATTTGGACTTTATGGAGATATGTCAAACATAGTTTGAGTTTTATGGAGATCGCCAAACTAATTTTAGGTGAGATGGCCAAATAAAGTTTGGATTTTAATGGAAAGGGCTAAATCAAATTTGAGCTTTATGGAGATGGTCAAATAAAGTTTGAGCTTTAATGGAAATGGGGAAAATGAAGTTTGGGCTTAATGGAGATGGCCAAACAAAACTTGGGATTTAAAGGGCCCAAACAAAGTTTGGGGTTTATGGAGGAGGGGGGAAAAATAAGTTTGGGCTTTAATCGGAATAGTCAAATCAAATTTGAGCTTTATGGAGATAGCCAAACAAAATCTGGACTTTAAAGGAGATGGCCAAATCAAATTTATGGTTTAAGGAGATGGCCAAACAAAGTTTGGGCTTTAATAGAAAGGGCCAAATTAAATTTGAGCTTTATAGAGATGGTCAAACAAAGTTTGGGTTTTAAATGGAAATGGCCAAATAAGATTTAGACTTTATGGAAATGGGCAAATAAAGTTTGGACTTTAGTGGGAAGGGGCCAAATCAAATTTATGCTTAATAGATATGGCCAAACAAAGTTTGGAATTTAGTGGAAATTATCAAATTAGATTTGGGCTTTATGGAGATGGCAAAAAAATGTTTTGACTTTAATTGAAAATGGCCAAATTAAATTCAAGCTTAATAGAGATGGTCAATCAAAGTTTGGGCTTTAATGGAAATGGAGAAATCAAATTTGGGCTTAATGGAGATGGTCAAACAAAGTTTGGACTTAATGGAGATGGCCAAATAAAATTTGGATTTAATGGAAAGGGTCAAACAATGTTTGAGCTTTAGGGTGAGGGGCAAACAAAGTTTGGATTTTAAGGAGGGGGCTATATCAAATTTGGGTTTTATGGAGATGGGCAAACAAAGTTTGGACTTTAATGGAAAGGGGGCCAAATAAAATGTAAGCTTAATGGAGATGGCCAAACTAATTTTGGACTTTAATGGAGATGACCAAACAAAGTTTGGGCTTTAATGGAAAGAGACTAAATCAAATTTAGGCTTAATGTAAATGGCCAAACAAAGTTTTCACTTTAATGAAAAGGGGTAAATCAGATTTGGACTTTATGGAGATATGTCAAACAAAGTTTGAGTTTTATGGAGATCGCCAAACTAATTTTAGGCTTTAATGGAGATGACCAAACAAAGTTTGGATTTAAATTGAAATGGGAAAATCAAATTTGGGTTTAATAGAGATGACCAAACAAAGTTTGGACTTTAATGGAAATGGCTAAATAAAATTTGAGCTTTATGGAGATGGTCAAATAAAGTTTGAGTTTTAATGGAAAGGGGGCAAATGAAGTTTGGGATTAATGGAGATGGACAAACAAAAGTTTGGGATTTAAAGGGGGCAAACAAAGTTTGGGGTTTATGAAGGAGGGGGGCAAAATAAGTTTGGGCTTTAATGGGAATAGTCAAATCAAATTTGAGCTTTATGGAGATAGCCAAATAAAATATGGACTTTAATGGAGATGGCCAAATCAAATTTATGGTTTAAGGAGATGGCCAAACAAAGTTTGGGCTTTAATGGAAAAGGCCAAATTAAATTTGAGCTTTATGGAGATGCTCAAACAAAGTTTGGGTTTTAAATGGAAATGACCAAATCAGATTTAGACTTTATGGAAATTGGCAAACAAAATTTGGACTTTAATGAAAATGAGCCAAATCAAATTTGGGCTTAATAGATATGGCCAAACAAAGTTTGAACTTGAGTGGAAATGATCAAATTAGATTTGGGCTTTATGGAGATGGCAAAAAAACATTTTGGCTTTAATTGAAAATGGCCAAATTAAATTCAAGCTTAATAGAGATGGTCAATCAAAGTTTGGGCTTTAATGGAAATGGAGAAATCAAATTTGGGCTTAATGGAGATGGTCAAACAAAGTTTGGACTTAATGGAGATGGCCAAATAAAATTTGGGTTTAATGGAGAGGGTTAAACAATTTTTGGGCTTTAGGGTGAGGGGCAAACAAAGTTTGGGCTTTAAGGAGGGGGCCAAATCAAATTTGGGCTTTATGGAGATGGTCAAATAAAGTTTTGACTTTAATGAAAATGGGTCAAATAAAGTTTAAGCTTAATGGAGATGACCAAACTAATTTTGGGCTTTAATGGAGATGGCCAAACAAAGTTTGGGCTTTAATGGAAATGAACTAAATCAAATTTGGGCTTAATGTAAATGGTCAAACAAAGTTTTCACTTTAATGGAAAGGGTCAAAACAAATTTGGACTTTATGGAGATATGTCAAACAAAGTTTAGATTTTATGGAGATGGCCAAACTAATTTTAGGCTTTAATGGAGATGACCAGATAAAGTTTTGATTTTAATGAAAATGTGGAAAATGAAAATTGGGCTTAATGGAGATGCCCAAACAAAGTTTGGACTTTAATAGAAAAGGCTAAATCAAATTTGAGCTTTATGGAAATCGTCAAACAAAATTTGGGCTTTAATGGAAAGGGGACAAATCATATTTAGGCTTAATGGAGATGGTCAAATAAAATTTGTGCTTTGATGGAAAGAACCAATCAGATTTGCGCTTTATGGAGATAGCCAAACAAAATTTGGACTTTAATGAAAATGACCAAATCAATTTTTTTAACATGTGCCTTTAGGACAAAAATTAATATTACTCTTATAACAATGTATCTCATAAAGTCTTAACTCACTCACCTATGGAATAAAATTTTAAAAAACTCCTAACCAATTTGTCCAAACTTCATCAACTATTAATTTTTAATTCTAATACAACAACAATCAAATCTTGTTCTACAAGTGAGATCGATTACGTAAAATAACTTCCGCCATAATGTTCTATCTAAATTGTTAATATCAAAATTTTGTATCAAATAACTTTATTATATACACTTGATTTTAATCCGAGTAGAGGATTGTGTTAGGTCGTCAATAGCCAATTATTTTTTTTTTGTCCAATCTCAATAAAATTCTAATATACAAATGAAATAGTATTATTCTTTTCAACACATCTAACTACTTCATTAATTACAATTAAAAAATATATTCTAGTAACTGTATAACATATTTTAGTATTGAAATAGACACAATTAATTGTTTTCATGTTCTAGTTCACTTAAAAAGAACTTATCATTAATGGGTCCAATAAATCGGATATTAATGTTTGAAAAAAATTTATTTTAGATTAGATACCAACACTCCTTTTCAAACTAAAAAAGATAAAACTAATCATATATATTTAGAATCGTGCACAAGTCAATTGACACACTTATAAAAATCTAGACTAGTTTCTAACCGATACCACCACTGATATTTTAATCAGTTTACATTAACTCATTCTTACTCGTGAAACACTTGTCCATAACGGTGGTTCATTAGTGCATAGGTGGTAGATATAGGAGGAAGAGAAATAAGTGTGCATTTGAACTAAGATAGTATAGTAGTAATTGAGTAGATTCTGACAGTTTCTAGTACTCCATAGAAGTGATTGAAACTTGAAGGAAGAGAGGAAACATAAATGATGGGAAAGAAAGGTGGGTTGGGGGCATTAAACAGGACAAACCTGTCGATGAGAATGAAGGGAAAATGGATGACCAAGAAATCAATTTTGTTTTAGTTTGGTCTCAATTGAAGTCTGCATTTAAGTGAATTTAAGGTGGTTTAATGAAGATAGGTAGCCTTACCTGAAACTGACGCCCCATCTCTCTCTTAATGCCTTTAATGACTTGGTAGTTGGATCCATCATTTTCTTTCCTACTTCAACTATTTCTATAAATGTGAACTAGTAATGTTTCTTAATTTATGTAACTATTCCAATAAATACATCTCACTAATTACTATCCATCCTTCTTCACAAAAGTTAATCCCCATCAACATAACAAGATACATGCCATGAAGCAATTTTCTATTTCTTTATCTCTATAGTTAAAATATTCCAACAATTAATCGGCCACTTATCCATCTCATTGACTTTTTTTCATTTGATATATTCTTTTTATAATTGAATTTACAAGTCTTCTTTTTACTTACTCAAATCACCTAAATTTATTTTCCTACATCAATGCTCTCTTTAATATTTTCATTTCTAATTTTATTTTGTTCAATCTTATGACACATTTAACGCAAAATTCTTATTTCTGTCACACTTATTTTATTTTTGTATTGATTTTTAATCATCTATCATTTTGTCACGTATAACATTGCATGTCTTATATTGCTCCATTATTCTATATTGCATATCCAAAATATTTAAACCGTGTAATTTGTATGATGATATGGTCTTCACTCCATTTTATATAGTTTGTATCTCATGCATGACTTTTTGTCGTGGAAGGTTTTTACTAAAGAGAATTGAACATTGTGAGACTTCTTTTAGAGCAACACCTTTGTGAGAAACACACTACATATTCACCAAAAACCTTAAGGTGATAGGTGGATTGATTCTCTCACTTATAAATGCTCAAGTCTCCATAATTTCAACCAATGTGGGGTATTATCCACACTACTCACACTTACTACATTCTCAAGACTCCCCCACAATTAAGTCTCTTGTTCATCATCTTTGTGGTGCCGTTGACTTTCGATACAAGTAACTCAGTCTCTTTCTCAAACCAGAAACTTATGATACCATGTGTTAAGGAAGTTTCTTCACTAGCGAGTATTAAATATTGTGACATTTCTTCTTTTAGAGCAACATATTTGTGAGAGACACACCACATATTCACCCAAAATTTTAGGGTGATAGATGGGTGAATTCTCTAACTTATAAATGTTCAAATCTCCATATTTTTAATTAATATGAGACTATTATCACACTACTCACACTTGTTACATTCTCAACACTTTTTACACATATTATTATTTTAAAAGAAAAAATAGATAGTAAAATTTAGTGTCCATGGTGTGTGGGGATTTTTTAAAATAACATATGCATATTAATGTGTCTAATTTTAACTTTCTATTAACAGAGATAAATTATTAGTATTGATATAAGGGGATGTTTAGGGAAAAGAAGAAATGTTATTACAACATCTTGGCTTATTTTTAGACATAAACAAAATCTCTTATGTTTCACATTAATCAATTAACTTGGATAAGTGATAATGTGACACATATAACAACTGATGTGGCTAAACGATGTAATAATTTCCTTAAAGAAATAGTCAATGTAATCTTGTCTTGACTTGTGAATATAACACTCTAAAACATGTCAAATCAATTACTTCAAAAGCAAGTTTTCTCCTTTTTTAATTGACTACGTTATTAATTTGCCTCAGTTTATGTTAATCACATCTAACAATAACCTTAGTCGAACCTAATATCCTCTCTTGCTTTCTTAAACCCTTATTATCTCATTTCCTTTCTTTTTAAAGTCTTTTTCTTTTATCTTCAACCTAAGACCAGTTTTTAGACACTAACAATGGAATACTTGGGTTTTTATGACATGAATGTGTTCTCAAATATAGATATCAACTTTTACATAGTGATCTACTACAACTTCCTCATCATTAGTATGGTCGGTAAGTATTATTGGACAAGTGATTTCAATATATGAATTGTAATATTTAAAATTTGTGATTAATTTAAAAATGTTCTTACTTAAAATAGCAATTTGTGTTACTAAAAAGACATAGATAAAAACAACATAAACGATTTGAAATAATAAAGTAAATGACATAATTTAAAGATATAGGGTTTAAAAGATGGTACAGAAATTTATACAGATTCTGACGAATCTTGTTCTACTTCTATCCCCAAGAGATCTTCTTATGAGTTTTAATAATTATTGTTGTAACGAAGTACCGTCAAGAACTAATTAAAACTATGAGAAAGATTGAGTTTCTTGAACAAACACAAGAAATTATATTAGGATTTCACGAAATAGAGAGAAGAGGGAAGAAGAAGGAGAAAGATTCAGAATTAGTTAAAATTGTTTTTTTATTCACTTACTCAATTAGGATTCAAAGATTACAAGTGAATAATAACAACTAACTCTCTTTAACGACCTGAGAACTATTATATTTATAGACTACTAAGCTAACTTAAGCTACAAGATAACTTAAACAATTGAGCTAAACAAACATGTCCAATTCGACATGCTAACAATTCTAACAATTTCGACTATTGCATGCTTGAGCATACTTCGACTACAATATGCACGATCAACAAATGAACAAACTTCGACTACATGCTAAACCTTTGTCGAACCAAGAAGCTACCATTGTCGAGACTAGAGTTCGATCCAAATTCTCACAACTATCTTGAGCTTTTATAGATTGTGCCCACAAACCTTTGTTGCAAGCGAATCGAAATATTTTTACACTGGCATATCCCCCTCAATCAAACATGGGCTGAGCTCAAGAGCTAAGTAGATATTTTATCGATTAATCTCAATAACCGAAGAGAAATATTACCAGTTAAGTTATAGAACCAAATAGATATTTTTACTTGTTTATCTCAAAAACCAAACACATGGCTTTAAGAGAATCGCAGTCTCGAAATAAACAATGGCACGACACTAGCACAATACTTTCTCTCACAAGTAGTTTTCACTCACAGGGAACTAAGACAACTTTGGTGAAGAGAAATAACAAAGAGAGAGTATGAGAGTAAAAAAATAGTAAGAAATATGTAATCTTTGAATTCTTTTGTGTTTTCAAATGAGGAGATGCCTCATTTATATTGGATAAAACGGGGCTAAAACAGAAAACATTCCATGTGCCGAATTGATGGGATAATCAATTAGGAAAATCAATTATTGACCCTCAAATAACTAATTTTTGAAGCCAAAAATGGAATATTTTGATATTTAGTCGTTATCAATCATTAATAGATTGTCCCAATCAATTTTGATATTTAGCCGATACAAACCAAGAAAAAAAATAATCGATTAGGTGATTAGGTATAATTAATTATTTATTTGGAAAAATCATTCCAATTAGTCATACACTCTCTCGATTAGTCAATTAGGCCTTAAAAAATTTTTAGGTGATTTTATCAAATAAAGAGAGACCTTAAAGAGGTTTTAGGCGTGTGTGAGTTTCTTTAGTATCTTAAGACATATTCTCATACTATCACAAGACTCTGGTCACTTAGACATGATCAGACGAGCTTTGACACTTCCTCTCTTTCACAACTCTAAAATTTTCAAGTTTATTCTCCAGATACACCGATCATATAAGCACTTCATTGAAAACTTGAGTGCTCTTGATGAGACTTGAGATATCTTCAAGTTAAATAACACATAAGGGAGTTATAATGATATCACTGTCGACTTCAACAAGCATCAATGTTGTCATCATCAAAATACCAAGATAGTCAACAATATCAGGATCATTAGCTCCACACATGTAAGCATATAAATCCTGATTCTCTCATTTTTTATAATGAAAATGCATATCTCAGGGACGTGGTAAAATATAAAAAAAATATAGATTTTAGAATGGTTAAAGTCCCCCTCACAGTAGTAGAAAGTATACTTTACTCCCTCTGAGAGTATACTTCTTCCACTTTGGCATAATCCAAAAAGCAGGAAACAAACATAGCACATAGATCACATATAATCATTTAGAGAAAGGGAGCAAGAAGAAGGAGAAGAAGAAATTTAGCATATTAATCCATGAATAATTGATTTAGATTTATAGTCCAGTTCTTATGAAAAGGAAGCTTTCCTTAGGAATCAGTTTAGTAAAAATGTATGGGAATTGATTAGACGAGGTCAAAGTGGTAGTTAAGTTCCTGAGAACGAATATATTTGCAAGGTTTGAAGTTCCAAGGGCACTAATAAGTGATGAAGGTACACATTTCCTGAATCACCTTATGGAAAGCTTGATGAGAAAGTGTAATGTGAAGCACAAAGTTTCCACCCCATACCATCTGTAGCGGTAAATTTATGACCATCAAGCTATGGATAAACTTGACGTCAATAAAACCAGAGTCGCCGCCACACTTTTATTGTTTCCAAAGGAAAAGCGAAAAGTACGAACAAAACCCAAAGATAAGAAGTTTTCAAATCAAAAACAATAAAATTCTAGAGATTACAGGTAAGGGGGTTGGTTACACAGAGGGAGGGTGTTAGCACTCAAAGTGTCCTAGGTATTCCTAGGGAGCCCTGTTTTATGTGTGCATATGTGTTTAGTATAAAAGATGTTTGAGAAAAATAGAGTGTGTGGATGAGTAAAGAATTCATTTTTTATTATATTTTTGTGTTTGACAAGATCTTCGGTTTTGTGCCTACGTACCAACATAAGAATGAGGAATCAAAACCTCGTAGTTCATGGTAAAAATTTCAAAGAAGTTGGTGAATTGATTTTAACAAAAAATTTTAAGTAAAAGGGCATAAAATCCAAAGATTTGAATGAGATTGTTAGTTCTTTTTGTCTTTTGAAATTTTAAGTCAATATGGTTAAGTTTATTTATAAATTTGATTAAGAAAAAGTTTTGAAAATTCAATGGCATAAGGCCAAAGTTTCTAATCATTAAAACAAAGTCTAAGTTTGAAATCACAAGCAAATAATTTTTTTTGAAAATGGGAGAGATTTTTAAATTAAATAAGTGGGGGGAGATGAAGAGGCTATCCTAAGCACAAATTTAAAAGTTAACGGTTGAAAAGATCTGACCAATGGGATGCAATCCAGCAGACAAGAATGTCATATAGAAACCCATTTTCCTTTGGACTTTTAATCAAGCAATAACCAATAAGAAATTAGCAATATCCAAACATCATGAAGATAAAGGCATCAAATAAAGATAGCCACATCCAAGCAAGCAAATCCAATATCTAGCAGTGTTCATTGTCTTCCCATGTATCAGATGAATTATTCCTTGATCAACTCGGAGTAAAGCATCAAACACAAGATCAAAATAACAAATAAGCACAAAGACAGAGTAGCAGATGAATTCAAACAAATCCCAAAGGCTTGCATCAGATGAAGGCACTGACATGACCGGGCTAGATGCCGGTATAGAAAGAAAGGTGGGCGCATACCTTTCTGGCATAAAGTTAGGTGGCATTCCGCAAGGGAATCCAGAAGGCATGGACTGACTGGAAGCAGCAACAGGAACAGTTGAGGTAGCAACCTCAGAAATAACAGACCTTTGACGAGGAGGAGTTGCAAGAGTTGGTGAAGACTGATCCTGGGCACCTATCACAGACTCCATCAGCACAGTTAATATGGCGATCTCGTCATTTAGCTCTCGGTTCTTTGGCTCTAGATGCTCCATAATATTTGGTTGATTAGAGCGAGTATTATAACGGTGAGTCAGCTTAGCTGATGCACAAAAGAAGAACTGATAAAAAATCTGGCGACAGAAACCTGTTATGCAATTCGACTGACCATAAAATCTCTTTCTATTCATAAAATGGAAGGATTATACTGGGTATAATTTCAGAAACCAAAATACAAATACAAGAGGAAAGGAAACTATCATCCTAAGGATCCCTAGCAATTGCATCAAATGATCTGGCTACGGGTGCATACTTCCTTCAGATGCGTCGAGTCTTGGACTCAAAGGATGTCTTCATATGAGCCTTCTTAAGAACCAACTGATCAACAATCTTCTTCCAAACATCATAAGGTTGAGGCATACTAGAGAAAGATAAACCCTCTAGCTCTCTCTGTCTCTTCACTGCTCGGTCTTCAAGAATCTCAATAAGTGCATCTTTGTATTTCGACTCAAGCTGCAACTCTTCATGCTTTCGGCTCAAAGCATGGAACCGCTCTTCTGACATATCTTTCTCTTGCTTCATCTTGGCAAGTGCGTCTTCCAACTCCTCTACATCTTGGTTAGGGAGAGTTAATGGCTCAGCCATAATCATAGACATAGGTCTTTTGCAGGTGTACGACATCTTCAGCTCCAAAGCTCTCTTCTTCACCCAAATAGTGTAAGCTTCCAAAGCTACACAGTTGCACGGACCAAGCTCAGATCTTCCTTTCATATGCACCTTATGCCAAGCATGTACCATCTTTTTCTTCAGAAGTTGAGGATCTTTACCCTCTTGATAAAATAAACTCTTTAACTGAGTGTTATTAGGTTTATCTCTCAAGGGGAACCCAAGTTAGCGACGGGCCAAAGCAGGGTTGTAGTTGATTCCTCCTTGTGTACCAATGAGAGGCGCATTAGAGAAATCACCATAACTATCAATAATGTCCAAGCTACTTAATATAGAATCATACCAAACAATGTCATCATTAATGAGAGACATAAGTCTCTGAGACCACTGTAGACATTGTTTGTTCTCCATGAAAGCAGGCGTTTGAGGCAAGTGCGAAATAAACCACTTGTACAGAAGAGGAACACATCACACAATAGTCCCACCACCTTTAGAATTTCTCAAATTCAAAGAGAAATACATGTCACCCAATAGAGTAGGAACATGATTTCCAATCAAGAATACTCTAATGGCGTTAACATCAACAAAACCGTCAATGTTAGGGAACAAAGTTAAGCCATAGACGAGCAATACAAAGATGACTTCAAAAGTATCCATACTACCGACTAGAGCAAAGACAGTAGCTTTTCCAATGAGGAACTCAAAAGTCAACCTAAGAATACCTCCTTTCTTCACCAAATGAGCATCAATCTCAGATTTCTTCAGATGAAGAGCTTCATCTATGATATGAGATATGGGAATCTCCTCCAATCCACTAAAAGGTACTTTGTCAAACATGGGTATACCCAAGAGATGGGCATACTCCTCTAACATAGATACAAGCTGATAATTAGGAAAAGTGAAACACCGGTAGAGAGGATCATAGAACTGAACCAAAACACTCAGAAGTCCTTCAACCACATCAGCAAATAACACAGACAAAAGCTTCCCATTACGCTGCTTGAAGTCCAAGGGATCTAATACAAAAGATGACAACTTCCTTAGCCCTTTTAAATCAGGACATCTGAAATTGTACTTCTTATTGTTCCTTCGTCCACAATCCATTGTCTGAAAATATTTGCAAACAAGAGCTCAGTTCCTTGGAATTTATTTTTCTGTGATGAATGTTATGATGTGCATGTATGCATCAATGCAACAATCACAAACAAGGGATCACACATAAGGCAAACACAAACAAAGGTCAAGGGATGGATCAAGTCATCATCAAGATCAATCATCCATTTTGGTGGATTATGGTTTTCACCTTATCAACATCCAAGTTCTATTGATAATGACAAGACTTGATCGGATCAACCAAGAATCAAAGGGTTTGTTGTGAGTCACTAGCATGGAGTCAGGTTAAGAACCATCCCAAAGGAGTGTACTAAGGATAACAACCTGCAGATCATGTTCTAAAAAAAGTTCCCAGAGTCTTAATATCATCTACCGGATATTATAAGTTAGGATGACTGACTCATCAACCCATAATATTCTTAAGAGAAACTCGTCTGAATGTAGTATCGGGTAACAACTGTTATCAGGTCTACACATGAACAGTCTCTGCACTACGTCCTAAATAGGCCAAGTTGGGTTAAATGTTCTACGGTTCTCAGCTTCTTAGACCCTAGATTTAGAGAAAGTAATGCCTATCCATAAATGACTTGTGCGGCATCAGTAACTCCAAAAGGGTCTCCACTGAGTAGATGGGTCTCAAGCCAACTTGTTAAGGACTACTCCACATAAGTTGAACATGACTATACCATCCTTCTATCTTAACTATACTCAAGTTCGGGTTAGAACTTATTTCACCACTTAGAGATCACAAAGTACAACAGACAGATTATATCACACAAACAATATAAAAACATCAAATATACAAATATATACACATAAAAAAGTAGGCTAAACCCACTGAGGACTACTCCCCAGCAGAGTCGCCACTTAATTTATGTAACGGTAAATTCATGACCATCAAGCTATGGATAAACTTAACGTCAATAAAACGAGAGCCGTCACCGCGCTTTTATTGTTTCCAAAGGGAAAGGGAAAAGTACGAACAAAACCTAAAGATATTAAGTTTTCAAATCAAAACTAATAAAATGCAAGAGATTACAGGTAAGGGGGTGAGTTACTGAAATTCTAGTTATCAGACTTTGGTTGTCACACTGGTTGTTATGACATCCAATTCTGCACAGACAGGGATTATGCAGAGCTTAACAGTAAGTGCAGTAAATAACACAAGTAATTGTTCACCCAGTTCAGTCCAACATGACCTACATCTGGGGGCTACCAAGCCAGGGAGGAAATCCACTATTAGTAGTATCAATTCAAAGCTAAACTCACCCGTTTACAACTTATCACTTAATCCCTACCCAATGCAATTTCAATCTTAATCTAAGATCAGAGTTCCTACTCACTCCCCCTCAATCACCTCAGTGATATTAAAAACACTTTGAAGTCACACTTCAAAAACAACTCTTGGTTATGCTTCACAGCTTAAACCAAGATACACAGCACTCACGCTTAAAAGCTTCGAGTGACACAACACTTACAACTCAATGAACACCCTATGCCAAAGCAATCATCTACTTGATAATGACTTGGCTTACAAGATACGTCTAATTCGAGACTCACAAAAATACAGCAGTGAAGTAAGATGGACACACTAAATCTTCACGCCTCAAAATCCCTGAAACTGAATGGAGGAATGCCTTCCTTTTTATATTGCAGCACCTGGGCTTTTGTACCTGTATTTTCCTGAATTTTAGGTCACATAAGTTCCCACAAATTCAATATTTAGGTTGCTAACAAATAGGCTATTTGTTAGGTTCATTGAATGTAGCTTGGTTGTTGATTTCCTGGATTTTCTCTAAGCTGTTGACTTCCTAAAGAATAGCCTGAGAAAGCTGTAACAGAAAACTGAACAACCTACAAGTTAGCATATGCTGTCAGGAATGAATGTCACGACATTCAGCTTGACATCAAGGTCCATATGCTGAGTCTGTTTTTCCAGAAAACAGACTGTACAAATCTGCTGACCTGTACATGATCCAAATGACCATACTACAGTACCAGCTTACATTAGTAAATGTCAAAGTGTCCAACTTAACATTTACACAGTTGGCCTTAAGTTAGTTCTGTTATTCTCTTGAATAACAAACTAAGTAAAATGCTGAAGTATAACAGAACACCACTCTGCCCAATCTTCAGTAGCTGCTGTCAATGATGAATGTCACAACATCCAGTTTGACATTCAGTCAGTAGGCCTTATGCCAGGTCTGGTTCTTCCTTGATAACCAGACTGCAAGTGAATACTAAGTTCTAACAGAACTCCTGATGTTCTATTCCTTAGTATCTGTTGACAGGTATGAATGTCACAACGTCCAGTTTGACATTCAATAAATCCTGTGTTAGCTAGTCCTGCAGTAACTACAAAGTAGTCACATATGCATGTCATGACATCAGTCAAGACATTAGTGTTTTACCATATAATGCAGCCAATTAAACACCTACAAACTCCCCCTTTGGCAAATTTTTGGCTAAAACACTTTGATCCCCATAACAGAGTTCATAGCAGCGGAAACACTCACCTAGCAGGAAATAATACTAGCTAAAAACACTCAGAGTGGCAGCACACTCACACACACGGAAGTTAAATTAAAACTTCACTTAGCAGCACACACATATTAGAAGTTGCACCTAAACTTCAATATCTGCTGCAGGGGGGGGAATCTTCAGATCTGTCATGAGAGTCTGTTGTAGAGACTTACTCTGTTTGTCAGGGATGGATGGTTATTACTCCCCCTTTTTGTCACAAATGTTGCCAAAGCCAACAACATTGTCAGAGCACAATGACAGAGTCCCAGACTTGGTTTTACTTCACAGTTTCAACCAAGTTAACATCCACTTGATCTTGCTTCACAGCTTCGATCAAGTGATCACCCACTTTTGCTTAACAGTAGGTACCACCATATCAGATGCCATGATTTTGTTTCTGACATCCAAAACCACTCCTGCATGAACAGCATCCTTGAACTCCTGCAGGTACAGTTGACCTTCTCTCTGTAGGGTGTCTCCTTACCTTCTTGTATCCACCCTTGTTGCAAGCAGCATAGCTATGATCTGTTGACCAATCATAGCCTAGTACAAATTGTTCAATAGGCAGAGGTATCAAACAATTTATCCCAAACATCAGTGGTTGCTATAAGGTCTCAGAGAGACATATTCCCAGTTTGCTCCTTAGGTTTTCAAACTGAGTAGCATCCAGAGCCTTTGTAAATATGTCAGCCAGTTGAAGATCCGTGGCTACATGTTCCAAAGTGATCACCTTGTCTTCCACCAGATCTCTGATGAAGTGGTGCCTAATGTCAATATGTTTGGTCCTGCTGTGTTGGATGGGATTCTTGGAGATGTTGATGGCACTGAGATTATCACAGAACAATGTCATGACATTTTGAGTGACATTGTACTCAGTGAGCATTTGTTTCATCCACACCAATTGGGAGCAGCTGCTTCCAGCAGCTATGTATTCAGCCTCTGCAGTGGACAGAGAGACACAGTTCTGCTTCTTGCTGAACCATGATATGAGGTTTTCTCCTAAGAAGAAACATCCACCTGATGTGCTTTTTCTGTCATCAGCACTTCCAGCCCAATCAGCATCACAGTACCCAGTTAGGACAGGCTCAGACCCATGTGAGTACAGCATCCCATAGTCACATGTCCCATTGATGTACTTGAGAATCCTTTTGACTTGATTCAAGTGACTCACCTTGGGCTCTGCTTGGTATCTGGCACACACTCCAACTGCATAAGAGATATCAGGTCTACTAGCAGTTAGATACAGCAGACTACCTATCATGCTCCTGTACAGGCATTGATCCACACTAGGCCCTCCATCATCTTTGGTTAACTTCAGATGAGTAGGAGCTGGAGTCCTCTTGTGCCTGGCATGGTCCATACCAAACTTCTTAACTATGTTCTTGGCATACTTGCTTTGGGAGAGAAACGTAGAGTCCTCCATTTGGTTTACTTGCATTCCAAGGAAATAGGTCAGTTCTCCCACTAGACTCATTTCAAACTCAGACTGCATCTGGTGAACAAATTTGTTAACCATTTGTTCTGATATTCCACCAAAGACTATATCATCAACATAGATTTGAGCTATCATGATTTTGCCTTCATCATCCTTCACAAACAAGGTTTTATCTATGCCCCCCTTTCTGTATCCATTTGAGGTCAGAAATTCGGTTAACCTGTCATACCAAGCTCTGGGTGCTTGCTTCAACCCATACAAAGCTTTCTTCAACTTGTATACATGCTCAGGTTGGTTAGGATCACAGAACCCTTTGGGTTGTTCCACATAGACTTCTTCATTCAGGTAGCCATTCAAGAATGCACTCTTCACATCCATTTGGAATAGCTTGAACTTTAGGATGCATGCTACCCCCAACAACAATCTGATGGACTCAAGTCTAGCCACAGGAGCAAATGTCTCATCAAAGTCTACTCCTTCAACTTGAGTGTATCCTTGAGCTACTAGTCTTGCTTTATTTCTAGTAATTACTCCTTTCTCATCAGATTTGTTTTTGTAGATCCACTTGGTACCAAGGATGTTGGACCCTTCAGGTCTTGGAACCAGCTCCCATACTTCATGCCTTGTGAACTGCTCGAGTTCCTCTTGCATGGCAATGATCCAGTATTCATCAGTCAGGGCTTCTTTCACATTCTTTGGTTCAACCTTGGAAACAAAGCAGGAATTTGAGTTTATTCCTCTTGACCTGGTGGTTACACCACTGGTGGGATCCCCTATGATAAGATCCTTAGGGTGGTCTTTCTGAATTCTGATAGATGGCACTTTGGTGGTTGCCTCTACTTCACAATCAGGAGGAGATTCCTGTACTCCTTCAGGCTTGACTGGACTGTCAATTTGACTGTCGAGGAATGTTTCAACATCCTTCATGACATCGGTTCCTTCCTCTTTATCATCCACAATGACATTTATGGACTCCATCAGGACATTGGTCCTGTAGTTGAACACTCTATAGGCTCTGCTGTTAGTGGAGTATCCCAGAAATACGCCTTCATCACTTTTGGGATCTAGCTTCCTTCTCTATTCACGATCTGTGAGGATGTAGCATTTACTTCCAAAAATATGAAAGTACTTCACAGTGGGTTTTCTACCCTTCCATATTTCATACAGAGTGGAGGAGGTTCCTTTTCTCAAGGTGACTCTGTTGTGAACATAGCACGCGGTATTCATTGCTTCAGCCCAAAAGTGCATAGGGAGCTTCTTTGCATGAATCATTGCTCTGGCAGATTCTTGAATAGTTCTATTTTTTCTTTCAACTATTCCATTCTGCTGAGGAGTTATAGGTGAGGAGAACTCATGGCTTATTCCTTCAGACGAGCAGAACTCATCAAACTTGGAGTTCTTGAATTCAGTACCATGATCACTTCTAATCCGGACCACACAACTGTCCTTTTCCCTTTGAAGTCTTATGCACAGATCTTTGAAGACATCAAATGCATCTGACTTCTCTCTGATGAAGCTTATCCACGTGTATCTGGAATGGTCATCAACCACCACGTAGGCATACTTCTTCCCACCAAGACTTTCAACCTGCATAGGTCCCATTAGGTCCATGTGCAGCAGCTCCAGAACTCTGGAGGTTGTGGAATGTCCCAGCTTTGGGTGTGACATCTTGGTTTGCTTGCCCACTTGGCATTCTCCACAGACTCTTCCTTCATCAATCAGAAGCTTTGGCATTCCTCTGACTGCTTCCTTGGATATGATCTTCTTCATTCCCCGTAAGTGGAGATGTCCAAGTCTTCTATGCCACAGCTTTACCTCCTGTTCTTCCTTGGCTGAGGAACATGTTGTGGAAAAGTTAGAGAGATCAGGTTCCCACAGGTAGCAGTTGTCTTTGGACCTGGTTCCTCTCATAACTTCCTGATTGTCACCACTTGTCACGATGCACAGCTCCTTAGTGAACTGAACATGAAACCCTTGATCACACAGCTGACTTATGCTGATGAGGTTTGCAGTTAGTCCTCTTACTAACAGCACATTGTTCAGTTTTGGCACTCCAGAACAGTCCAGTGTGCCCACACCTCTTATTTTTCCTTTGGCCCCATCACCAAAAGTCACATAGCTGGTGGTGTGAGGTTGAATGTCTACCAGTAGATTTTCCATACCAGTCATATGTCTTGAACATCCACTGTCAAAGTACCAGTCTTCTCTGGAAGAGGCCCTTAGGGCAGTGTGAGCTATCCTAGCATACCATTGTTGCTTCTTAATGGGAACACATCGCTTACGTGTGTTATGCTTAGGTCTGACATGTGAGGCTCTGTTAGGGAAGCCATGAATCCAGTAGCAGAAGGCTTTTATATGTCCAAGCCTGCCACAGTGGTGACACCTCCAATTCAGGTATATTCTCTTCTGATGATCATTCATCCTAGCTCCTCGATGTTGAGACATTGGCTTTGACATCGGCTTGAACTTCTGAACTCTAGCCTTTGGGCGTTTGTGTTCAGCTCTTTTTCCAAATCCTAGCCCAGATTTGGTTCCAGACTGCTGACCCACCTTTAGAATTTCTTCCAAGGTGTCAGTTCCCTTATTCATCATTCTGATGGATTTGGTCATCTGGTTCAGCTTGGAGGTCAGCAGGGCTATCTCATCTTTTAGCCCCTCTATGGCAGACAGTTGTTTCTGTCTCTCATCTTCCAGTTCCTTGATGAGTTTCTTCTGTTTTTCTCCTTGTGCACGCACTTCTGCATTGGTGGTACACAACTTCTTATATGCTGCAACAAGTTCATCCATTGTCAGCTCATCTGCACTTGTGTCATCTTCAGAGACACACACACTGGTTAGTGCAGTGACATGTTTGGCAGATTCTCCTTCAGACTCACTTTCAGAATCTCCTTCAGACCATGTGATAGCTAGCCCCTTACTTTGCAATTTGAGGTAAGTAGGGCATTCAGCTCTGACGTGTCCATACCCTTCACAGCCATGACACTGGATTCCCTTCCCATGGTTGAACTTCTCCTCAGAAGTTGATCTTTTCTTAATGTCAGACGGGATGTTCTTGACATTAGGTCTGCCTCTTTGATCAATCTTCTTCATGAACTTGTTGAATTGCCTCCCAAGCATGGCTAGGGCTTCTGATATACTTTCATCACCTCCTGTATATCCTTCTTCTGACTTCTCTTCAGCATTTGTTATAAAGGCTATGCTTTTCTTCTTCTCAGCATACTCACCTAAGCCCATTTCAAAGGTTTGGAGAGAACCAATGAGCTCATCTACCTTCATATTGTTGATGTCCTGAGCCTCCTCTATGGCAGTGACCTTCATAGCAAACCTCTTAGGTAAGGACCTGAGAATCTTTCTTACAAGTTTCTCTTCAGTCATTTTCTCACCTAGTCCACCAGAGGTGTTTGCAATTTCAAGAATATTCATGTGAAAGTCATGAATAGTCTCTTCCTCCTTCATCTTCAGATTTTCAAACTTGGTTGTCAGCATCTGAAGTTTGGGCATCTTCACCTTGGAAGTACCTTCATGAGTTACCTTGAGGGTATCCCAAACTTCCTTAGCTAGCTCACAGTGGTGAACTAGTCTGAAGATGTTCTTGCTGATTCCATTGAACAAAGCATTCAAGGCCTTGGAATTTCCAAGAGCTAGTGCCTCTTGCTCCTTGTCCCACTCTTCTTCAGGAATCTGCACACTGACTCCATCTTCACCTGTCCTCATTGGATGTTCCCATCCTTTGTTGACAGCTCTCCAGACTTTGCTGTCTAGAGACCTTAAGAAGGCTATCATACGAGGCTTCCAGTCATCATAATTAGAGCCATCCAACATGGGTGGTCTATTTGAGTGTCCTAAATCCTTGTCCATGGTACTAGAAAGTAACTTCCCTAGATCTCACCCAGAACTTCACAGGCAGGGTGCCTGCTCTGATACCAATTGAAATTCTAGTTATCAGACTTTGGTTGTCACACTGGTTGTTATGACATCCAATTCTGCACAGACAGGGATTATGCAGAGCTTAACAGTAAGTGCAGTAAATAACACAAGTAATTGTTCACCCAGTTCAGTCCAACATGACCTACATCTGGGGGCTACCAAGCCAGGGAGGAAATCCACTATTAGTAGTATCAATTCAAAGCTAAACTCACCCGTTTACAACTTATCACTTAATCCCTACCCAATGCAATTTCAATCTTAATCTAAGATCAGAGTTCCTACTCACTCCCCCTCAATCACCTCAGTGATATTTAAAACACTTTGAAGTCACACTTCAAAAACAACTCTTGGTTATGCTTCACAGCTTAAACCAAGATACACAGCACTCACGCTTAAAAGCTTCGAGTGACACAACACTTACAACTCAATGAACACCCTATGCCAAAGCAATCATCTACTTGATAATGACTTGGCTTACAAGATACGTCTAATTCTAGACTCACAAAAATACAGCAGTGAAGTAAGATGGACACACTAAATCTTCACGCCTCAAAATCCCTGAAACTGAATGGAGGAATGCCTTCCTTTTTATATTGCAGCACCTGGGCTTTTGTACCTGTATTTTCCTGAATTTTAGGTCACATAAGTTCCCACAAATTCAATATTTAGGTTGCTAACAAATAGGCTATTTGTTAGGTTCATTGAATGTAGCTTGGTTGTTGATTTCCTGGATTTTCTCTAAGCTGTTGACTTCCTAAAGAATAGCCTGAGAAAGCTGTAACAGAAAACTGAACAACCTACAAGTTAGCATATGCTGTCAGGAATGAATGTCACGACATTCAGCTTGACATCAAGGTCCATATGCTGAGTCTGTTTTTCCAGAAAACAGACTGTACAAATCTGCTGACCTGTACATGATCCAAATGACCATACTACAGTACCAGCTTACATTAGTAAATGTCAAAGTGTCCAACTTAACATTTACACAGTTGGCCTTAAGTTAGTTCTGTTATTCTCTTGAATAACAAACTAAGTAAAATGCTGAAGTATAACAGAACACCACTCTGCCCAATCTTCAGTAGCTGCTGTCAATGATGAATGTCACAACATCCAGTTTGACATTCAGTCAGTAGGCCTTATGCCAGGTCTGGTTCTTCCTTGATAACCAGACTGCAAGTGAATACTAAGTTCTAACAGAACTCCTGATGTTCTATTCCTTAGTATCTGTTGACAGGTATGAATGTCACAACGTCCAGTTTGACATTCAATAAATCCTGTGTTAGCTAGTCCTGCAGTAACTACAAAGTAGTCACATATGCATGTCATGACATCAGTCAAGACATTAGTGTTTTACCATATAATGCAGCCAATTAAACACCTACAGTTACACAGAGGGAAGGTGTTAGCACCCAAAGTGTCCTAGGTACTCCTAGGGGGCCCTTTTTTATATGTGCATATCTGTTTGGTATAAAAGATGTTTGAGAAAAATAGAGTGTGGGGATGAGAAAAGAATTCATTTTTTATTATATTTTTGTGTTTGACAAGATCTTCGGTCTTGTGCCTACATACCAACATAAAAATGAGGGATCAAAACCTCGTAGTTCTTGGTAAATATTTCAAAGAAGTTGGTGAATTGATTTTAACAAAAAAATTTAAGTAAAAGGGCATAAAAGCAAAATATTTGAATGAGGTTTTTAGTTCTTTTTGTCTTTTGAAACTTTAAGTCAATATGATTAAGTTTATTTATAAATTTGATTAAGATTTATTTTTGAAAATTCAATGGCATAAGGCCAAAGTTTCTAATCATTAAAACAAAGTCTAAGTTTGAAATCACAAGCAAAGAATTTTTTTGAAAAGGGGAGAGATTTTTAAATTAAAGTAGTTGGAGGAGATGAAGAGGCTATCCTAAGCACAAATTTAAAAGTTAAGGGTTGAAAAGATCTGACCAATGGGAAGCAATCCAACAGACAAGAATGTTATATAGAAACCCATTTTCCTTTGGACCTTTAATCAAGCAATAACCAATAAGCAATTAGTAATATCCATACCTTTAATCAAATAAAGATAGCCACATCCATGCAAGCAAATCCAATATCTAGCAGTCTTCATTGTCTTCCCATGTATCAGATGAATTATTCCTTGGTCAACTCAGAGTAAAGCATCAGACAGAAGATCAAAATAACAAATAAGTACAGAGACAGAGTAACATATGAATTTAAATAAATCCTAAAGTCTTACATCAGATGAAGGCTCAGTTCACAATTGCTCAGTCTCAGAATGTTGGCATTAGCCAAGTCCTTTTTGCACAGAGAATGTTGCCTAATCCTAAATCCAAAAGTTCAGATCAAGTTCAACAGTTCACCAGATGTTTTTAGGGTTTTTGTTGTTCTTAGGTGTTTTAAGGTCCTAAGGCCATAAACAAAACCAAAACACACAAACAATACATATACAATCACAAGATACGACTCAAATGAGAAAAGTGAAAATGACATAAACATAAACAAGTTATATGAAATGTAAATGGCAATGAATGATAAATGACTAAAATTTAAATTGCATAAAGTAAATGGCTTGAAAGTAAAGCAATATTAACAAGAGTTAGTCAAATGTTAGTCAAGTGTTAATTGTGATTTTTAATTGATTAAGTCATTCTTTGGAGAACACTCAACCATTCATTCACAAGTATGAATCCTTGAACCAAGACATCTTCCATGAGAAGGACTCCAACTTGGATAATTCAACAAGTATGCCACTAGCTCCCATGAAAGGAAAAAAGGTCAAGTCTCCATACAATTCCATGAATAATGGGAGACTTACAATCTCAATTACTAGAATGTTATGCCTTGAAGGTCAAATTTAACTCTATGTTAAGCAATCGTAATTGGACTTATGTAGATGTCACAACTATCTGAGGTCGAACAATACAAATTTAGGTGTTAATGCATGTTAGATATTTGGTATGAAGAACCAAACTCCTAATACATACCACACACTAAAAGAAAAGATCAAGGGGGAGGGACCTATCTCAGTCACACTTGTATTGATTCATCTGACACAAGGTCATTGATGAATCAATTAGCCTTTAGACATTAGAGATTTCATTGGTCCAATGAGTGAATGGGAAAGAATAGGTATTATGATGAAGAGGGAGGGGAAGATAGAAACACAAATTGATTATGGGAGGAATTTCATCAAATCAAAACCATCCATTCATTTTGGGAGATGAAATGTACATTTCATCAATCCCCTAAATCCAATGGTTTTGATCCAACAAAATTCAAATCAACCTTGACCAAGGCCTAGACAGAAATTCAAACATCACAAGACCATCAAAATGGATCCATAATATTTTTAAACATTTAATAAATTAAAAATCAATTTAGAAATGGATTAAAATGCATTTTAATTTGGTCAAAACCTAAAATCCCTTCAAAACACCAAATAAATGGCCAAGAGATTTATTCTAGGTCAAAACAAGGTCAAAGGACCTTAAACAAAAAAATTCACTATTTTTGAAATGTCAGAAGTATTTTTAAATAATTAAAAATATACATAAAAACATTTAATTCATGAAAAATATCAAAATTATTCCAAAAAATAATTTTAATCAGAATATGGAAGAGAAAAATATTTAAAGATTTTTGGTGAAAGTCTCATATTTTTTGGATTAAAAATGAAATTTCTATGAATTAAATAAAATAGGAGGAATTAAAAGAAAATCAAAAAGTAAAATAAAAAGGCAAAAAACAAGGGCCATCAGATCTCTATCATTAATTGAGGTGGAAGATCTGGTGGCCACGCGCGTGCTATCCATGGTGGACTCTAGTCAATGAAACACACACATGGTAATTAAAAGGAAATGTTGAGATTAAAATATGAGATGATGATCAAATGGTTCTGGACACACCACCACACCGCCGGAGCTAGGGCTCCGGTCATCTTCTCCGGTGGACCTCACTAGACTGGTCCACCTTCAACTTAATGAAAAATGAAAAACAAGGACACTATTTCAAAGAAAAAATGCCCAGGAGCTCGAATATAGCCTCAATTTTCTCCAATTCCAATTATATTGAAAGATACAGGGATTTGAATTTTGAGGATAATGAACTGAGTTGCTTCGATTTGACCTCAAAGCAACTCAATCTTGTTGCCTACATTGCTAGGACTTCAGCCAACCAAAAATCAAAGAGAATGGTGAAGAATTGAGAGAGAATCAAAGAGAGAAAGTTTTTGATAAATCACCTTCGAGGAGCTTGAATCTTGCTTGATATTGCTTCCAATTGGCCTTGGTTTGACTTCAGAAGCTTGCAGGAAGTGAATTAGATCAAAGAATGACTTGGATTATTGGAGTTTCAACTTCAAAATAGAAGTGAAATTGAAACTCGATTTTCAATTGAAAGTCTTCAACTTTATCCTCTAATGGTGAAGGGTAGGGTTGCAGGATCAAAGCTTGGGCAAGGTGTCTAATTCTGTGCACGAGGCAATGTATTTATAGGCTAAGCAATTGATTTCCACACACTTCCATTCAAATACCAAAAATAGAAATTCTCACTTGCATGGATGCATGGGCGTGTGATGTCAAAAGGTCCAAAGTTGATCATGAGGGATGCTGAAAGTGTCATAAAGCCATGCATTTGGAATTAGGAAATGGTAATGAGATTCATCCAAATGGAATCTTGAATAAAAGCCATGATCAAGTCATCTAATCCTTAACCAAATGAAGTGATATTGGACTTTTTAGAAAGGTGAGATCAAGGGGAAAAACTTTCATGTTGCACACTTATCCATTTGAAGCTTTTATCATGATGAATTTTGAGGTGGTAGTTTGGGAAATCAAACATAATTGAAATTTTTCTAAGTCCCAAGTCAAATGTTCACTTCTTCCACCTTGAATAACTTTTTCTATCAGCTTAAAATGGAAAAAGTTCCTTCCTAAAAGTTGTATCTCTTTCAAACCACTTCAATTTGGTCACAAGTTTTACCTCATTTGGAGTTGGCATGAAGGCGTTATGAATTTTAGAAGTTGAGGAAAATTTCTTGTTCAATGGTAATGACTCAAAATGACCTATAATGTTTCCTCTTGTAACATTCCCTAGAATGTTGAATTTGAAGTTTCTCAAAGAATAAAAGTTGGATAGAAAATCTTGAAATTGATCATGAAACTTGGAAGACCTTCATCTCATAAAAATTGAGCTAGTTATGGTCTTTGGAAGTTGACCTCCTAACTAGGCACAAATAAAATGACCTATAATATTTCACCATAAAAATGACTTTAGAAGAAAAACTAGATCTTTACTTCAACATTAAAGTTGTTTGGAATTTCATACGAAGTAACTTTTCTCTTGGAATCATTTTCATATGACAAACGTGTAAGAGATATGGTCTAGTGAACCCCAGTTTTGATCAGTTGACTTTCTCTGGTCAACCACCATGAACCAACTTGAAAACTTGAAGTTATCTTGATCTTTTGGACTCATGAATGATCTTATATACATAATATGATGTATAATGAAGTATCCCTTGAAATATTTTATCAAATGTTTGAAGAAACGTGCTGAGGAAGTCACACAAGATACCCAAATGAATTAGGGTTTCCAAGGCAAACAAGCTTCAAACTCTTGATGATTTCTTTATCAAAATGATAGATGAATATCATGGGGACCCATATATGATGTCTTGGACCAATTTGAACCATCTCTTGATTAATATCCTTGCATTGAGGGTCTTAAACCCTAAATATGAGCTTGAGGAGGCCTTGGGGATGCACACACTGCCTTCAAAAGAAAAAAAGCTATACATAGACATATTTTTGGTATTTTTGGTTAGTAAATAATAAAAAACAAAGTATGGTACAATAAAATGTGCTTAGTGATCTCTCCCAATGCATACCCAATGAATGAGGGGTAAAGAGGATGCCAAGGTGTGATCCCAAAGCTAATGAATATGATGAGATAGCATGAGGGATCTTAAGGTCAAAATTGGGGTCCTTATTTAAGGACATTCTAACTAAAGATGTGAAGGTTAAAATCGTTGTATCAACTCAGTAGAATGGACTTAAATAACAACATCTAGAAACGAATTTTGGTCCCTATGAGACCTCATGATGCATATGATATGAATGTTAAAATCATCTTTGTGGGAGATAAATTGCCACAAAGGAAAAGAATTCGGGGAGATTGAAAGTCCACAGGAGCATAATGCATTTCATAAGGAAAACTCACTAAGGAGACAAAGACTCTAGGGGATAAAAGGTTATGCGTAGGTCAGGATACGACTTGAAAACTGCTGGAGACACTAAGGGATTTCCATGAAAATAAATCAATGGAAGGACTCGGTCCAGGGAACTAGAAAAATCTGCAGGGGAAAAGGGTAAATCAGAACAAAGTTGAACTACTCGAATCAAGTGGGAAAAGGCGATTTAATAGAGGAAATACGCACTCAAACTCAACTAGGAAGAATGAACTTCAACACATGAGTACGAGAGATATATTATCCATTACCGGTTACTGGGTAGAAAGATAGTATACTCTGACAAAGGGACATCCACTACCGGTTAAGGTAAACATATCAAGGATGACTCATTGAGGAGAAAATGTGTATTCGTTACTTGTTATTCGGTAAGAATAACCTACTGGGGAGATTTATAAATAGGATTTACAACTACCAGTTACTAGGCAGAAGACCAACGAGAGAGTATCTGTCAGCTAACTAAAGTGTGTAGCGGTAAATTCATGACCATCAAGCTATGGATAAGCTAGACGTCAATTAAACCAAAGTCGCCACCGTGCTTTTATTGTTTCCAAGGGAAAATGGAAAAGTACGAACAAAACCCAAAGATAAGAAGTTTTCAAATCAAAACTAATAAAATGCCAGAGATTACAGGTAAGGGGGTTGGTTACACAGAGGGAAGGTGTTAGCACCCAAAGTGTCCTAGGTACTCCTAGGGAGACCTTTCTTGCGTGCATATGTATTTTGCACAAAAATGAAGTTTGCTATAAATAGAGTGGAGGGATGAGAAAAGAATTTATTAATTATATTTTTGTGTTTGACAAGACCTTCGGACTTGTGCCTACGTACCAACATAAAATATGAGGGATCAAAACCTCATAGTTCATGCTAACAATTTCAAAGTGGATGCATTGTTTTTAACAAAAATATAAGTTTAAAAAAGGTACCAAAGTCCTAAAAAGGGTTTGAATGAGTGTTAGTTCTTTTTGTCCTTTGAAAATTTAAGTCAACTATAATTAAGTTCATTTACAAATTTGATTAAGAAAACATTTTAAAAATGCAATGGCATAAGACCAAAGTTTCTAATTTGCAATATGGTCAAAGTTTAGAAATCACAAGCAAAGAAGATTTTGAAAGGAGGGAGAGATTTGAAATTAAAGAAGTGGGGAGGAGATGAAGAGAATAATCCTAAGTAAAAATTTAAAAGTTAAGAGTTGAAAAGATCTGACAAATGGGATGCAATCCAATAGACGAGAATGTCATATAGAAACCCAAATTTCCCTTGGACTTTAGAATCAAGCAATATCAATACACAAATAGCAAGTTTAAGAGAAAGGCATCAAATAAAGATAGCCACATCCAAGCTTAGCAACTCCATGATATTCTTCATAATCTCCCATGTATCAGATGAAATCAGAGATATGCCTTTGGCACAGGTTCAACGTAACCACTTCAATAAGACCATGTAGCAGATGAACTCAAATGGGATCACAATACTTGTTTAAGATAAAGTTTCAATTCACAAGCATTTGGTTTCATGAAAATTGGCATTTGCCAAGTCCTTTTGCATAAGGAGTGTTGCCTAACTCTAAGTCCAATGTCTCAGAGAAAATCCAACAGTCCACACAAATGTATTTTAGGGTTTTTTTTTGTTATTATGTACATTATGGTCAAAAGACCATAAACACAAACAAATATATACAAATCACAAGATAATCACAAGATAAGGCTCAAATGAGCAAAGTGAAAATAGCATTAAAGTAAACAAGTTAAATGGTATGAATAATGGCAAATGAATAAAGACTTGAATTTAAAGTGCATAAAAGTAAATGGCTTGAACTTAAGTATTAGTTGTTAGTTGATTAGAAGTTAGTATTGCTTTTGCTTTTGTTTCGTTTAAGTCATTCTTTTGAGAACACTCAACCCACTATTCACAAACATGGATCCTTGAACCAAGACATCTTCCAAAGGAAGGAAAAAAGGCCAAGTTTCCACATAATACCATGAAAGAGGGGAGACTTACAATCTCACTTACTAGAATGATATGCCTTTTGTGTCAACAATTTATCGCTATGTTATGCAATCATAATTGGACTTATGTAGAAGTCACAACTATTTGAGGTCGGGCAATAGAAATTTTAGTGATAATGCATGTTAGAGATATGGTATTATGAACCATACTCCTAAAACATACCACACTTAAAAGAATATGCAAAAGAGGTGGACCTAATCTCATCCACACTTATGTTGATTTTGTAATCAACTAGCCTTAGGATATAGAGACGTCACAGGTCCATGAAATGAATGAGAAGAGAATGGGATTTAGATGAAGAGGGAGGGGGAATGGAATCAACACAAATTGGTCAAATGAGGACTTTTATCATATTAAAATCATTCATTCATTTTGGGAGATGAAATGTACATTTCATCAATCCCCTAACTCCAATGATTTTAACTCAACAAAGTCAAATCAACCTTGACCAAGGCCCAACAACACAAGTCAAACTCAACAAGTCAATATCAAAAGCTCAACACAATTTATTTTGCATTTAAACAATTAAAATCAATTAAATAATGCATTCAATTAAATTATGGTTGGTCAAAATCCTAAAACCTCATTAAAACACAAAATAAATGGACATGAGATTTATCATAGGTCAAACAAGGTCAAAGGACCTTGGAGAAAAAAATTCATTAATTTTGGAAACTTAAAACTATTTTTAAACAATTAAGAATATTCACAAAAACAATTAAATCATGAAAAATATTAATAATGATCAAAACATAATTTTAATTCTGAAAACAAAAGAGGAATTTATTTAAATTTTTTTGGTGAAACTCTCATATTTTTTGGATCAATATTAAAATTAATATGAATTAATGAAAATAAACCAAATAAAATGAAAATCATAAAATAGGAAAAAACGTGGACCACTTGATCTCCCTCATTAATTGAGGTGGCGGATCAAGTGGTCCTCAGTGCACGTTCCATGATGGACACGAGTCAAAGCGCTACAGGGATGGTATTCAAAACCAATGCAAGAGATTAAAACATTTCCAAAGGATCATGTGGTTCAGATGAGCGCCAACACACCACTGTAGCCAAAGCTCCGGTCTCCTTCTCCGGTGAGCTTCGTCGGACTGGTTCACTCACAAACATCACCAAAATTAAAAAGAAGGACATGAATTTAAAGTAAAAATGCTCAGGAGCTTGAATCTGGCCTCAATTTTTCCTAACTCCAAGTATATTGAAAGATACAGGGAGTTAAATTTTGAGGATCATGATCTGAGTTGCTTCGATATGACCTCAAAGCAACTCAATCTTGTTGCCTACATTGGTAGAACTTCAGACAACCAAAGATCAAGGAGAATTATGAAGAATTAAGTGACAATCAAAGAGATGAAAATTTCTAGAAAACACCTTCAATGAAGGCCTGTATACACTTCATCTTGCTTCCACTTGGTCTTGATCTTGCTCAGGACAGTTGAAAGAATGGAAATGAATCAGCAAAAGGTACAGGACTCTTGGAGATTTGAATCTCAAAACAGTGAGATTCAAACTCAACTCCAAAGGAAATTCTCAAGGTTATCCTTTGAATAAGAGGGTTTTAGAGATTGGGATTCAAAGCTGGCACGTAGGTCCTTAATTTTGACCACAAGGGTCTCTATTTATAGCCATATGATTGCTAAATGCACACTTGAAATCAAAGTTCCAAAAATAGCAATGTACATTGCATGGATGCATGGGTGTGTGATAGGCCCATGTAATCATCTCTTCAGGTCCAAAAACAAGTACAAACATTGCTGAAGTCACATTGGTAAGCCATGCAATTGTGTATGAAAGTTTTAATCTCACTTATGCCAAATGATCATCCAAGTTCAAGCCATGCGCAAGTCACTCATACTTTGTCCAAATGGGACGGATTTGGACTTTTTGGAAATCTTAGATCATTAGGAACAACTTTTATGTTGGACAAATTTTCATTTGAAGCTTGGATCATGATGAATTTTGAGGTGGAAGTTGGGAAAATCAAACATGTCAAAAAACTTTCTAAGTGTCAATCCATATGTTCACTTATTCCACCTTGGCTAACTTTTTATGTGAGCTTCAAATGAGACATGTTCCTTCATCAAAGATGTAGCTCTCTTAAAGGACTTAAAATGGTCACAAATTTGACCTCATTTTGATTTAGCATGAAGGAGTTATGCAATTTTGAAGTTGAGGAAAATCACTTGTTCAATGGCATTGGTCCAAAATGACCTATAATGTATCCTCATATCACATGCACATAAAAGTTGAATTTGATAATACTCCAAACATAAAAGTTAATTTAGACATCTTGATTTTGATTGTGAAACTTGGAAATCTTTCATCTAATAACAATTGAGCAAGTTATGGCCTTGGAAAGTTAACCTCCAAATTAGGGTTTAGACAAAATGATCTATAATCTTTCACTATAAAAAATGACTTTCCAAGCAAAACTAGATCCAGACCTAAACATTAAAGTTGTTTGAAATGTCATTTAGAGTAACGTTTCTCTTGGAATCATTTTCATATGACAAAAGTTGTAGGAGATAGGGTCTAGGGAACCTAGTTTTGATCAGATGAATTCCTCTGGTCAACCACCATGAGCAATCTTGCTAGCTTGATATTCTCTTGACTTTTGGGACTCATGGATGATCATATATGCATAATATGATGAAATTTGAATTATCCCTTAAAAAATTTGATCAGTTGGTGAAGAAGCTTGTTGAAGAAGTTACACAAGACACCCAGATGAATTAGGGTTTCTAAGGCAAACCAAATCCCAAACTCTTGATGATTTCTTGATCAAAATAACATGTGAAGACCATGGGGATTCATATATGATACTTAGATAAATAGTAAACCAATTCTTGATTGAGCTCCTTTCAATGAGGGTCTTAAACCCTAGATGTGAGCTTGATAGATCAAAGGTGAGCATGTGCTCTACCTACAAAAGAATTAGTTTATAAAAAGACATATTTTTGGTATTTTGGTTAGTAAAATGATATAATACAAAGTATGATACAATCACATGGTGCTTGGTGATCTCTCCCGATGCAAACCCAATGAATGAGGGGTAAGGAGGGTCAAAATTATGGTCTTAGAGCTGCCCATATTTAATAACGTTCTAACTGAAGAGATGAAGGTTAAAATCTTCACATCGACTCAGTAGAATGAGCTTAAATAACAACATATAGAAACAAATTTTGGTCCCTAAGAGACCTCATGATTCATATGAAATTTTTATGTTAAAATAATCTTTATGGGGAGATGTCGCCACAAAGGAAAAGAATCTAGAGAGACTGAAAGTCCGTAGGAGTATAATGCATTTCTTAAGGAAAACTCACTGGAGAGACAGAGACTCTGGGGAAAAAGGGGTTGTGCGTAGGCCAAGCTACGACTTAAAAACAACTGGGGGGACTTGAGGGATTTCCATGAAAATATATCAATGGAAAGACTCAGTCGGGGAACAAAAGGAACATATGCAAGGGAAATGGGTAGATCAGGACAAAGCTGAAATACTCGAACCAAGCAGGCAACAACGATTTCACTAAGGAAATACGCACTCAAAATCGACTAGGGAAGAAGAGATATTCAACACAGGAGGAGCAGAAATCCATTATCCATTACCGGTTACTGGATAAAGGGATAACAAAAATCTGGCACGGAGGACATTCATTATCGGTTAGGGTAAACATATTTAGGATGACTCGCTGAAGGCAACCAGGACGTGTATTCATTACCTGTTACTGGGTAAGAATAACTACTGGGAAAAGCCAAAATAGGATTTACAACTACCGGTTACTGGGCAGAAGATCAAAGAGAGAGAATATTCGTCTTCTGTTAAAGTGAACATATCAAGGATAGACTTAGAGGAAAGAAAATTCGTCATCGGTTAGGATGAGCATATCAAGGATAGACTTGCCTGGGGAATTGTAGGGAGGATATCCGTCACCGGTTAAGATGAACATATAAAGGATAAATTGCTTGAAAAAGTAGGAATTACATCTATCGAATGCTGGATAGAATACCGAAAAGAGAATATCTGTCATCGGTTAAGATGAACATATCATGGATAGACTTAGAGGGGAGAAATAGGAATTACATCTATCAGTTACTGGATAAAATACCAACAAAAGAATATTCGTCATCGGTTAGGATGAACATATCTGTTGGTGTAAGCCCTAGAGGCCAATACTTTTGGTACTTGTATCGAATTATTTATTAATAATAAAAACGTTTTTTCTTTATTATGTTTATTTAATAAAGTCCCTAGAATAGCTAGTCCGTTTAATGTATCAAGTGTGACTTGATCATGAGATAAAATTAAACATAAGGACACTATTCTTAAAGTATCCGTAGTCGAGCTTTATTGTGAAGTGGGATAACATTAAAGCATTAAGACTATTATGTATATAGACTGATGATCACATCTCATGGATCATGGATAAGGAGTTATCAAGTCTTAAACATAGGTATGAATGTTAAGAGTAATATTTATACTGGATTGACCCGCTATGAGAATACTATATAGAAAGTTATGCAAAGTGTCATAAGTTATTCTCATGGTGATAATGGTTTATACCACCCTTCGACCTGAAACTACTATGGACCCTAGATGTAGAGTCGAGTGCTTTATTGCTGACCAAACATTGTCCGTAACTGGATAACCATAAAGACAGTTGATGGGTACTCCACAAAGCATGCTGAGGGACATGAGTGACCTAGATGGAATTTTCCCATCCTGCGTAACAGGATAAATGTCTATGGGCCCAATATTGAACTGGACAAGGATGACACGGTCTATGCCTTGTGTTCAATATAGACATAAGGGCAAAAGGGTAATTATACGCATAAGTATTATTACAGAAGGATTTGTCAGATCACATGACATTTTCGTGTCTTGGGTAGCAATGATGTGTTGCTAGATACCGCTCACTGTTTATTATGTTAAATACGTGATTTAACATAATTGCCAATGCCCCGAAAACCTACAGGGTCACATACAAAGGACTGATTGATGAGAGATAGAGTAACTAAGGAACACCGTAAGGTACGGTGCACTTAAGTGAATTGTAGAACATCGTAAGGTACGGTGTATTTAAGTAGAATATGAAATATGGTAAGGTATCACGCGCTTAAGTGATTTTTGGCATATTATAAGATACGGGCCACATACACTTAAGTGGGCTTTTTAGCTTGAAGCCCACACAAGTGGTTCTATAAATAGAACCCTTGTGTAAAAGCATTAAGTGCGGTTGTATTTTCGTTTTCTCTCTCTCTCTCTCTCTCTCTCTCTTACTCTCTCTCTCTCTCTCTCTCTCTCTCTCTCTCTCTCTCACTCAAAGCCTTCATTTGTAGCAGCTAGCACTGAGATTGAAGGAATCCGTTAGTATGGATTGAGTAGAGGCGTTTTCATCGTTCCACGTTCGTGATCGCTCCGTAGATCTGCATCAAAGTTTCAATCGTCACAAGAGATTTGCACCAAAGGTTTCAATCGTCACAAGAGGTAACGATTCTATCACTGATCATGCCCATTCGTAAGGATCACTAAAGGAGAAAATTTTAATTTCCGTTGCGTTTTAGATCGCCCTTCTCCTTCACATATCAAGGATAAACTCTATGAAGGGGAGAAAAGCAGGATTTACAACTATCGGTTACTGGGTAGAAGACCGCAAAGAGAAGGAAATCCGTCACCAGCTAAGATGAACATATCAAGGATTAATTTTCTGGGGAACAAAATAGGGATTACAACTACCGGTTACTGGGTAGAATACCAAAAAGAGAATATTCGTCATCGGTTAGGATGAACATATCAAGGATAGACTCAAACAAGGGAAGAAAATATTTGTCATCGGTTAGGATGAACATATCAAGGATATACTTCCTGGGAGATGTGGAAATGAATCCGTTGGGGAAACAAGGTTACCTTTGCTGGGTATTGGGCAAAAGCGACAAACATGAGAAGATTATTATCAGTTACTGGGTAATAGGCTCTCAGGGGACCAAAAGCATTTGTCTAGGTAAGATCTAGAAAGAAAAGGTCAATCAAAGGACTCAATCCAATGAGGATATAACTCAATAGGAATGGTTCCATCCAGATAATCAACTGGGGAGGAAGCTGAAATAATGATCATCCACGAGGAAACAACTCAGTGGGGAAAGAAGAAAGGTTAGAGTCTTTCTGCTTAATAGGATGACACTCTATAATTGAAAGAGGACAGACGCACCAAATCTGCACGGGGAAAAGATAAACCACCATAGCAGAGGATCAAAAATGAACAATGAATCACAAAGTGCAATAATGAAATTAGATGAGTGTATATGTATATGTATATGTAAATATGATGATTATGCTGACAAAACGATCACAAAGGATATAAATGTCACTGACTTGAATCATTGATAAAACCCCTAACTAATCCTCACGGGAGGGCAACAACTGCTGGAGAGAAACAAACATCTCTAAGGCTCAATCCTAGCTGGGTAAAGCACAAGGAGAGGGTCTGCTGAGGAAACTGCTACAAACCTTGCGGGGAATTTTAGGTCTACACCATATCAACTGGGAGACAATCCTGCAGGGGACAAACACAATAGATGCTCAAAATCAGGAGTAACTCTGACGATTTACGGAGAAACAAATTTTTTGCCGAAGTTGTGCTAATTGCTGAAATAGCATGCCTACAACTCAAAGGAGGCCAATAAACTCGGTTGGGGAAACCAACAGAACTCGGTTACTGAAATGTTGTCGAGGATGAAATGGGGATCATGCCCACTGCTTGAGGAGAACCAATACTGCTCCGCACTTAGGGCTTACCGCTTTTCAAACCGTTGTTGATATTCCTTTAAATGATATCGATTGCTTAAAATAGCTGCTTTTATATATTTAAGAAAATATGATTTTAATTTAAAATTTAATTTTAAAGATGATCATAATAAAATTTAAATCTATTTGGCTGAATTAAACAAGAGTAGAAACAATTGGATAAAAAGCTCAACTTTATTTAATGGAATGATAGCCTGTAAATGACAAGCTCCATAGATCTTTACAAAATTTGAAAAATGGTAATTTACATGGAAAAGGGCTACATTGAATACAATTATCACTAATCCTTCTACCAACTTTTGATGTCCACTATGCTCTTGGCGACTTCATTGGGGATGGTGAATTAGAATTGACCGATTTGCTCAAGAATGTCTTCAAAACTAAAGATCAGTAGGATACCGTTACTTGCCAAAATCCCTAATTTTTGCATAAATTTCCCCAAGGTGGGGTACTCAATTTATCGGGATAATTTTCCTGTTTGTTATGTCTCTAATTTTTTCCTGGATCGTTCTTTCGGGTTTCAATCCACCGAGACGCTCATTTTTTCCTAAGCCGTCCTTTCAGGTTTTTAACTTAGCGAGTTGTTATTTTATTTTTTAGGTGAAGTATTTCTTAACTGCATCTGCATTCACAGGATGAGTGAACTCTTCACCATCCATAGTTGTAAGAATCAAAGCACCGCCTGAAAAGGCTCTCTTAACAACATACGGGCCTTCATAACTAGGAGTCCATTTTCCCCTAGAATATGGTTTGAAAGATAGAATCTTCTTGAGCACAAGCTCACCTTCTCTAAATACACGAGGCATGGCCTTCTTATCAAAAGCTTTCTTCATCCTTTGCTGATATAACTGTCCATGACACATGGCAGTCAACCTCTTCTCTTCTACCAAATTCAGCTGGTCATACCTGGTTTGACACCATTCAGCCTCAGTTAACTTGGCTTCCATCAAGACACGCAATGATGGGATCTCCACCTCTATTGGGAGTACTGCTTCCATGCCATAAACAAGTGAGAAAGGGGTTGCCCCTATTGAAGTGCAGATGGATGTACGGTACCCATGCAAGGCAAATGAGAGCATCTCATGCCAATTTTTGTACGTCACAACCACCTTTTAAATGATCTTTTTAATGTTCTTATTTGTAGCTTCAACAACCCTATTCATCTTAGGTCTGTAGGGAGAAGAATTATGATGTGCAATCTTGAAGTCTTTGCAAAGAGCTTCCACCATATTATTATTCAAGTTTGATCCATTGTTAGTAATGAACTTACTTGGCACACCATGCCGTCATATAATCTGATTCTTGATAAACCTCACAACAACTTTCTTGGTTACATTCGCATATGATGCCGCTTCAACCCACTTTAGGATGTAGTCAATAACCACCAAAATGAAACGATGTCCATTCGAAGCTTTAAACTCAATAATGCCAATCATATCAATTCCCCACATGGAGAAGGGCCATGGGGAGGAAATGACGTTCAATAGTGTCGGAGGAACATGAATCTTATTTGCATAAATTTGACACTTGTCGTATTTTTTCACAAATTTGTAACAGTCAGATTCCATTGTCAGCCAATAATAACCTACTCTCAACATATTCTTTGCCATAGCATGTCCATTGGAATGAGTACCAAAGGAACCTTTATGGACTTCAATCATCAATAGGTATGCTTCGTGTCTATCCACGCATTTGAGCAGAACCATATCAAAGTTTCTCTTGTACAATACATCACCATTCAGGTAGAAATTGCTGGCTAATCTTCTCAAAGTCTTCTTATCTTTCAAAGATACCCCAGGCAGGTAAATCTGACTTTGAAAGGAAACTTTTGACATCAAAATACCACGGCTTCTCATCCTTGACCTCTTCAATAGCAAACACATGAGCTGTCCTATCAAGACGCATCACAGTCAGGTTGGGAACCTTATTCCAATACTTCACCATAATCATCGAAGCCAACGTTGCAAGGGCATCTACCATCCGTTTTTCATCTCGAGAGGTATGATGAAATTCAACCTTAGTAAAGAAAGTTGAAGTCCTCCTTGCATAATCTCTATATGGTATCAAACCGGGTTGATTCGTCCCCCACTCACCTTTGATCCGATTTACAACCAAATTTGAATCTCCATAGACGTCCAAATATTTGATTCTGAGATCAATGGCTTCTTCAAGATGCATGTGTAAGCCCTAGAGGCTAATACTTTTGGTACTTGTATCAAATTATTTATTAATAATAAGAGGGTTTTTCTTTATTATGTTTGTCTAATAAAGTCCCTAGAATAGATAGTCCGTTTAATGTATCAAGTGTGACTTAATCATGAGATAACATTAAACATAAGGACATTATTCTTAAAGTATCCATAGTCGAGCTTTATTGTGAAGTGGGATAACATTAAAGCATTAAGACTATTATGTATATAGACTGATGATCACATCTCATGGATTATGGATAATGAGTTATCAAGTCTTAAACATAGATATGAATATTAAGAGTAATATTTATACTGGATTGACCCGCTATGAGAATGCTATATAAAATGTTATGCAAAGTGTCATAAGTTATTCTCATGGTGATAATGGTGTATACCACCCTTCGACCTGAAACAACTATGGACCCTAGATATAGAGTCGAGTGCCTTAATGCTGATCAAACATTGTCCATAACTGGATGACCATAAAGACAGTTGATAGGTACTCCACGAAGCATGCTAAGGGACATGAGTCACCTAGGTGGAATTTGCCCATCCTGCGTAATAGGATAAATGTCTATGGGCCCAATATGAACTGGACAAGGATGACACGATTTATGCCTTGTGTTCAATATATAAGGGAAAAAGGGTAATTATACACGTAAGTATTATCACAAAAGGATTTATCAGATCACATGACATTTTCGTGTCTTGGGTAGCAGTGATGTGTTGCTAGATACCGCTCACTGTTTATTATGTTAAATGCGTGATTTAATATAATTGCCAATGCCGCGAAAACCTACAGGGTCACACACAAAAGGACGGATTGATGAGAGATAGAGTAACTAAGGAATACTGTAATGCAAGGTGCACTTAAGTGAATTGTAGAACATCGTAAGGTACGATGTATTTAAGTAGAATATGAAATATGGTAAGGTACCACGCGCTTAAGTGATTTTTGGCATATTATAAGATACGGGCCACATACACTTAAGTGGGCTTTTTAGCTTGAAGCCCACACAAGTGGTTCTATAAATAGAACCCTTGTGTATAAGCATTTGTGCAGTTGCAATTTCGTTTCTCTCTCTCTCTCACTCAAAGCCTTCATTTATAGCAGCTAGCACTGAGATTGAAGGAATCCGTTCGTGTGGACTGAGTAGAGGCGTTGTCATCGTTCAACGTTCGTGATCGCTCCGTAGATCTGCATCAAAGGTTACAATCGCCACAAGAGGTAACAATCCTATCACTGATCATGCCCATTCGTAAGGATCACTAAAGGATAAATTTTAAATTCCAATGCGTTTTGGACCGCTCTTCTCCTTCACAAGCCCCATAACGCAAGCTTCATACTCAACCATATTATTTGTACACTTGAAAGTCAATCTAGTTGTAAATGGAAAATGCGTGCCTTGAGGAGTAATGATTACTGCCCCAATGCCATTACGATATTGATTAACATCTCTATCAAATACCATGCCCCAACGGGAACCAGGCTCTAGCCTTTCTTCAAGCAATGGTTCATCAAAATCTTTCATATTTAATTACAAGATTTCTTCATCAGGAAAATCATATTGCACGGACTGGTAATCTTCAATTGGTTGGTTAGCCAAATGGTCAGCCAAGATACTACCTTTGATTGCTTTCTGAGATCGGTATTCAATATCATACTCTGATAACAACATCTGCCAATGGGAAATCCTTCCAGTTAAAGCAGGCTTCTTAAAAAATATACTTGATTGGATCCATTTTGGATATCAACCAAGTGGTATGATTCAACATATATTGGTGCAGATGCTTACCAGCCCAAGCCAATGGGCAACAAGTCTTCTCAAGCATAGAATACCGAGTCTCACAATCGCTGAACTTCTTACTGAGGTAGTAAAGGTGAGTTCACCTGAAGAAAAAAAGAGAAAAGAGAAAAGTTAAAAAATCAGCTTAACTAGAAAAGAAAAAGAAAACAATAATACACATGAGCACTCACCGGAAGGAGAACTGAGTTGGATACAAAAACTGAGACATCCAAGCTAGCTAACCAGAGAAGAACCAATGTTTAAGAGATTCCAGCAGTGATACTTTGGAATGAACATGGTGAGAAGAATGATTGCAATACCCTGGACCATTAGCCTACTTATCCATATATTATCCCACCATAGCCCTAGCCCTATTACAACCATAAAAGACCTCAAAAAGTGTGTGTAGTGTGTATATGGTATCTAAATGAGAGCTTATGCAAGCCTATGGTATGATAATGCTTACTATGAATGTTGAGTGTATATGAATTCACACCTGAGAGAATTGGTGAGAGTGTGAATAGGGCTGATAGGAGAAACAGTTTTATCTAGTGTTGGTGTGACATATCATTTGATCTTGATGATCAGGCCAAACAGAAGGTATGAACGAAAGAGAACCATGGAAGATCTCTAAGGTATGTGTTTACAGCTGTATTATGTTGATGATTGGTGACATGATTATTTTATGCTAAAAGCTTCTTGAGGGCAAGCAACAAGCTAAGTGTAGGGGTTTGATCAGCCACCATTTGTGTTAGTTTTATTATCATTTAAATGCCAAAAGTAGGTGAATTGTGGTAAGTTTGGGCAACAGTTTAAACGTATTTTAGTAGATTTTTATCTTATCTTAATCGGTTAAGGCTTTAATGATTCTGAGATGTTTTACAGGCTTGAGATAGTGTTTTATGTGTTTACAGGTCTGAAAGACCAATAAGAGTTGGATTAGAGAAGAAACCGGACAAAAATGCATGAGTAGGAGAAAAAGAGAAAAGTTTGCACATCTCCTGCCCATACACGTATGATGACTCTCATATGCGTATGGTCACTTAGCTAGACCTCCCAAGATACGTGTATCACCAGGAAAAGGGGATTTTTCATGCTTCTTCCCATATGTGTATTAGATGGCCCATACGCGTATGAGGCCCGTCAGCCAGCAACCCTCCTACGCAGTTAGAGCCTTACGTGTATGGCTCTAGTTGGGCCATACACCATACCTTGGGCCACACGCGTATGGGGTAATGGAAAATTGAGGCATATGCTTATAAGTGGAGGTCATATGCGTATGGCATGACCCAGATATGGAAAAGCCCAAATTTTGTCTATTTAGCTGAAAAATGCGAATTTCCAAGGGTTTGATGACTTTTGAGAATAAATAACGTGTTTTAAAGGCTGAAGCACTGAAGCATTCGTGGTGGATCAAGGATTTCGTGAAATTTAGTGACTGGATACCTCTTTTCTTCCATTAATTTGTAATGTTAATACTTTCTATCTTGTTTTTCTTTACTGTTATGAGTAGCTAAACCCCTCAATGCTAAGGGGTGTCCCCGATTCAGATTTATGATAAATTCTAAATTTTAACCTTGTAATGACGTTGATTTAATGATATTTGATTTACTTGCAATTTATGCCTTATGTTTTCTCTTTCGGAAAAATTGAGTTTGATATATGGTTAATATTTAGGCAGACATGCAATTGTTAACACTTAATTCTGAGTAATTCATAGTAGATTTCCCCTAGGCCTATGGATAGCATGTGGAAACCAGAATATTCTTGATTAAAATAATGCTTAGTTTCATCTGTAGTTCACTATGGACATAGGGATTAATTTGAATTATTAAAGGTTTTCTTACTAAGGACTTATGATTAAACACCCTTAAGGACCAATAATCAGTATTATTGAATTAAGTTATTGTAAGGTCAAGTTATGGAGGTCGATTGTGCATGTTCCAGTGATTTTCATTTTGATCCAAATTGCATTATGAGAGTTTGTAAATACTCTGCTCTGTTGTGTTCTCATTGTGATTAAATTGGATTTGGACGATCTGTACATTTGATGCAATTTGATTATGGATTCTAGCTGAATTTTGCTGCTTGTTTTTGTTAGTGTAAATAGGCTCATAAATAATGAAAATAAATTTTGTGATTCTGCTGCATTTGGTTGTATGAAGTTCTTTTGCCAATGAATGTGTAATGGAGGTTTGAAAAGTCAACATGATTTATTATTTTATCATGATATTTATTTGAATATTATTATTTATTAATTATTTTTTTAAGATTAGAGTTTAAAAAATTATCATTTAGCCATTTGAATGTTAGGAAGAGAGACCCATTTTTTACTTACTTTGTGCATTCTTGTTTTACCAATTGTACATCTTATATGTTGTAAATAAATTTGTAAACATTATAAATAATGTTGAGTTGCTTGCTTAACCATTTTCCTTAGTGTAATAAGGGGTATAAGTAAGAAGTTTGATTCTTATACCTGAAGCGAACTCAACCATCTTTCGATTAGTGAAAACCGAACCTTGGTTAGTGGTTAGGGTTTCAGGATTTCCAACCCTACAAATGATGTGAATCTGAATAAAGTTGATTACAACTTCTTGATCAACATTCGCCAAAGACACATCTTTGAACCATTTGGTAAAATAATTTATGCCTACCAAGATGTACCTATGTCCCTTGGATGGTGTAGGTCGAATTTCATCAATTAAATCTAATTCCAAACCTATAAATGGCCAAGGATTAAGAATAGAATGTAATTCACTTGCAGAGACATGTTGAATACTTGCATGCTTTTTACAGCCTTGGCAACCTTTGAAAAACTCAATATAATATTTTAGCAAAGTAGACCAATACAAACCTTGTCAGAATAAGATCAACTTCATGGTATCAAAGATTTCTAGACAAGTCTCACTCTTACAAAGGCATTTCAACAAAATACCTTCATGAGTCTTTTCAAACAGTTTGTTTCTCATGATCACATAACTTAATGCCTTATACTTGAATTTTTAATTTGTCATTCCTATTGGGTTTTCTAGGAATCTGACAATTGATTTTCACTAATCATTGTTTTACAGATTTCCAATGGCAAAAATTTCAAAAATTTTGGAGTTTTTTAATCCTTCCTGACCTTCTACCCCCACTAGTTTTGACTTTGACAATTCTGGGGAGAAAGGATTGGTCATGGTTATCTTTTCTTTTACTTCAATCAATTCAGCTAATTTCTCCTTAGAAACTCTATATCCTAGAGCTATTTGTGCTAATTTATTAGCTTCTTGGTTTTCGACTCAAGGGACATGCTTAATGTCAACTTCATCAAACCTTCTCAACAATAAATTGGCCTCACAAAGTATAACATTAGATTTTCATTGATATAATTGTATTATTTTGTTAGTTGCTTTGTAACTAACTCTAAGTCACCTTTTATTTTGAAATCTTTTTCCCCCGAGTCTAATAGGATTTTAAGGCCTGCAATTAAGGCTTGATACTCAACCTCATTATTTGAGCAATGACCTTTAACTTAAAATTTGAATTTAGCTGGAATTTATTTAGGGGAAACAATCAAAATTCCAATACAAGTTCTATTCTTATGTCTGGGACCATCGAAGTATAATTTCCAAGGTTTTGAACCAACAAAACCTTGTACCATATCGATCAATGCATGGTTGATAATAATATCAGTAACTACTTGGCCTTTTACTGCTTTCAGTGGTGCATAATTCAGGGAATATTCAGTTAGGCTAAAGCTAACTTTCCAAACCTGGTGTGCAAATCTGGCTTGGATAACATGTGTTTAATAATGTCAAGGTTAACAAAGTTCCTGATCAACAACGGGTACAATAGAGGAGGAACAAATAAAACTCTATTTGTGAAAAATGATGGAGGAAAGTTCATAATAGCCAAGATTTATGTTGATGACATAGTCTTTGTAACACCATAAACCCCTAAACGTATACATTAAGCTTTACACGACAATCTAAGGTGTCACCAATGACAAATCCTTTAATAAATAAAACATTTTACAAACACGCAACAGAAATATCAACGTCACACAACACCTGTCATCATACACTCACCTTCTCTTAGGTTATCATTGTGGCGGTATAGATCTTATTTCAATTAAATAAAACAATATAACTTAGACATTTAGTCTCAACTTCGAAATTATATAAACTGATATCAAAATATTGACTTATCATGTTCAGCTCTCAACAACTTCAACATAAACTGAAATAAGAAATTAAGCTCCAACAAAATATAATAGGAAATAAACCTTCCCAACCCCGATGTTACACGATCAGAGCAAGACTTCTAAACAACTATGAAACTAAACAAAGTAACTCCTTGAGCTAACTTCCACTTACAGTTGTAAATTCTACACCTGAGTATCTGCAAGATGTCCATGGTGAACAACAGGAGAGCAAAAAGGGTGAGAATATAGTTCTGTAATTTAATGGTGTAAAGAAGCAAAGATATAATATCACATAACAACAAGTGCACATCTTAATCATACCAACATCCACACATCCAGTATTTTAAATCCATACAACTCATCACCAAATGATCATTCACAAATGCAACACTAATTCAATTGTACTTAAAAACTGACTCGACATGCATGTGGTACAAATATGAACACTCAGGTTCATCTCGCTCCTGATTCCCTCTCTAGAACTAGAGCACGCCAAAATCACTACCATCACCATAGTTAACACTTTATCAATTCCCACCGGAACCAGCTACTTGCTTCCGATCCTCACCATAGGATCAGAGCACAATAAAACGAAATTGAAGTTCATACACCATGAATGCATGACGTAACAACATGCACTTAAACACATGCACATATGGTCTCACTTTTGACCGTGCACAACACCAATAATACCAACAACATAATCATGATAGGCGCTATATCAACATACAACCACATTTAATCACAACAAATATCACCATAATATTCACAATTTGCACCACACAACATAATTAATCATTTAAGTCATGTTAAAATTAATTAAGCACTACTAATAATTAATCATAGACACCAAATAGTATCTAACATCACCTTGATTCATCATACAACAGAAAAAACAAGAATCAGGACTCAACTCCATGCACCAGAGTTCATTATGCTCATCCTGGGTACATGACGGGTAACGCGCCATGGTGATGACGCCCACCATCAAGTCTAAGCTAATAGAGACCCGGTCTCCAAGACGGTGGGGCCTGCCATCTACCTACAACCTATAGAATTTGTTTTTTTTGCATGGAGTTCAATTCAGAACTCTGATTTTCCACTCTAGTGCTTAAGTTCGATCTAAAAAAGTACAAAAACATCATATACACCTCCATATCCTAACATTGCATCAAATTATCATCCTTACTCAATTAATTTCACAACACTCTTCAAACCTTCAAGGACATCAACAATGGCATAAACATGAAAACAATTATACAATTATACATATTTCATATGCAACACATACAATCCTATTGGAGGTTAAGGATTCCTCAACTCTAACCCTCATGTTTAAAACTCATTAAAGAAGAAATCTCCCCTTTTACCTTGCTTTCCTAGCATTATGGGAATCTCACACTTGGGTTCTTCTTCTTATACCTCTAGCCTTTAATTTTGATCCAACTCTTACCTCCTTCCCTCTTTTCCAAAGTTTCTATGTATCTGATTTAGAACTAGGTTATCTCTAACCTTATATTAGGCTTAACCTAACTTTCTCACTTCTGATATTTATATTTTCCTCCCCACATTTATTCCTCTCTTACTCCTTCACCCTATTATTCTACTAATTCCCAATTCAGCCCTATCTCTTACTACCCTCTATTTTCTTATTATTTTCTTAATTTATTTTAATTAATAAATTATTAATATTCTAGATTTAATCCTGTTTTTCTCCCTGCTCTCCACAATACTAACCATACACCCTCCGACACCTATTTACTTAATTAAACACATAGTAATTAAATCAAATACACATAATATAAATAAGTCCCTTAAAATTCACAAATAACTCCATTAAAATAATTTAATCAAACTTGGAGTGTTACAACTCTCCCCCGTTTAGAAAAAATTCCACCCTCGAAAATTACCTGAAGAAAATAGAGTCGGATGCGACTCTCTCATATGACTCTCTAGCTCCTAAGTCATGCTTCCACCAACTAGTCCTCCCCACACTACCTTCACCGAGCCAATTTTCTTACCGCGTAACTGTTTCACTTTCTGATCCTTTATCTGCATGGGTGATACCTCAACAGTTAAGTTATCTCTCACATGTATATCTTCCACTTAGATCACATGGACAGATCCAGAATGTAACTCCCCAATTGAGACACATGAAATACATCATGAAGATTAGGAAGCGGAGGTGCCAAGGCAATCCAATAGGCCACCTCTCCTATCCTCTGCGAGATCTGGTATGGACCAATAAAATATGGCGTGAGCTTTCGATACTTCAAAGCTCGATCATTATTGGTTACTTGAGTAACTCTCAAAAAACACATGATTCCCTCTTGGAAGTCAAGTGCTTTCCTACTCTTATCATGGTAGCTATTTTGGAGACTCTATAAAGCTCTCATCTTATCTTAGATCACTTTGATCTTCTATGTTGTCTGTTGGATAATATCCGGTTTAATCACAACACCCTCCTCCGACTCATACCAACATAAATGTATCCTACACCTTCTACCACATAACGCCTCAAATGGGGCTATCCCAATACTTGAATGGAAATTGTTAATGTAAGTGAAGTCAATCAACGACAAGTAGCTATCCCAAACACCTCCTTATTCTAGCACACAAGCCCTTAATAGATCCTCCAAGGATTGGATAATCCTCTTTATTTGACCACCACTCTGCAGGTAATAAGCAGAACTCAGCTTCAGCTTAGTATCCAACACCTCTTGTAAACTATACCAAAACCTCGGCATGAACCTCAGATGTATATCTGACACGATGCTCGACGATATACCATGCAGGCTAACAATTTTCTCAATGTATAACTCAGTCAACTTCTGTAATGGATAAGGGATCTTAATCGGTATGAAATGAGTTGATTTAGTCAATATATCAATAATCACTGAAATAGAATCACATCCCTTTGTCGTCTTTGGAAAACTTGTCACAAAATCCATGGAAATGTTGTCCCATCTCCACTCTGGAATACTCAACGGTTGCATCAGACCCAACAGACTATGATGTTAAATCTTTGACTTCTGACAAGTCGAACAAGCATAAAAAATTCCACTACTTCCTTCTTCATTCCTGGCCACCAAAACAATTTCTTCAAGTCTTGGTACTCTTAGTGGCACCAGGATGAATACTCAAACCACTTCTATGAACCTCCTCAAGAATACTCTTCTTAAGCTTGGGTACATCTGGTACACAAACTTTGTCTCTAAACTTCATCACACCATTCTCATCAATTATGAAGTCACCACCCTTACCTTGATTGATTAGCACAAGTCGATCAACCAATCCCACACCAGTCTTCTCACCCTCTTTGATCTCTTTCAAGGATACCACTGGTCTGATTCAACATACCAAACTTCACACTATTAGAAGTCTCTTCACATACCAAACTCATGTTTTTGAATTGATCGATCAATTCTAACTCTCGAACCATCAACATTAACATATGCAAGGACTTCCAACTTAATGCATCAGCTACAACATTAGCTTTACCTGGATGGTAACTCAAGCCAAAATCATAATCTTTCATAAACTCAAACTATCTTCTCTGCCTCATATTCAATTCCTTCTAATCAAATAAATACTTCAAATCTTCAAAACAAATACCACAACTGGAGCCAAACATATAATGCCTCCAAATCTTCAACACAAACACCACAACTGCTAACTCAAGATTGTGGGTAAGATAATTCCTTTCATGAACCCTCAACTATCTAGAAGCGTAAGCTACTACCTGACCATTTTGCATCAGTATACCACCTAGGCCCATCCTCGAAGCATCACAATACACAGTAAAAGATTCACTCATTTTCGAAAAAATTAAATAGGAGCAGACATCAACTTCTTCTTGAGTTCTTGAAAAATCTCTTCACAATGCATATTCCAAACATAGGCTTTACCCTTTCGAGTCAAGTGAGTCAAAGGAAACGTTAGCTTTGAAAAACCTTTAATCAACTTCTTCTAGTAACCAGCCAACCCAAGAAAACTTCCAGTCTCTGTAACAGACTTCAGAGTCTCCCATTGTAACACAATATTTATCTTCGATGGATCCATAAATATACCACCACTAGAAACCACATGACCAAGGGAACTCACTTCTCGCAACCAGAACTCACACATGGACAACTTCGCATACAACTGGTTCTCTTTCAAAGTCTACATGACAACTCTCAGATGCTTCACATGTTCTTCGTTAGACTTAGAATATATCAGGATGTTGTATATAAACACAACAACAAATTGATCTAAATACGGATGGAATATTCGATTCATGTTCTCCATGCACACTCTAGATGCATTAGACACTTCATACAACATCACTGAATACTCATAATTAAAAATAATCACAAAATCAATTAAATCATGAAAAATATTAATAATGATCCAAAAAATAATTTTAATTCAAAATATGAAAGAGGAACTTATTTAAATTTTTTTGGTGAAACTCTCATATTTTTTGGATCAATATTAAAATTAATATGAATTAATGAAAAACAAATGAAATAAAATAAAAATAAAAAAATCAAAAAAACGTGGACCACTTGATCTCCCTCATTAATTGAGGTGGCATATCAAGTGGATGGAAACACGCGTTCCATGGTGGAAGTTAGTCAGCGAGCCACACGCGTGGTAATCACAACCAACGCTCAATATTAAAACAATTTAAACAAGATAAATGGCTCAAAACCTGTCCAGCACACCACCGGCAATGGACCTCCAGTCACCTTCTCAGGCGAGGTCCACGGGACTGGTTCACTCATCACCATCCAGAAAATGAAAAAAGAGGACATGATCTGAAAGAAAAAATGGCGTAGAGCATGAATCTGACCTCAATTTTAACTAACTCCACACATATAGAGAGATATGAGGAGTTAAATTTTGAGGTGTGTCAATTGAGTTGCTTCGATTTGACGTCAAAGCAACTCAATCTTCTTGCCTACATTGGTAGGACTTCAGACAACCAAAGATCCAAGAGAATTGATGAGAATTGAGTGAGAATCTAAGAGTAGAAGTTTTCTGAAATTTACCTTCAATGCTGTGCAGAAATGGATCTTGCTTGCTTCAAAATTGATCTGATCACACTTGAGAAGCTTGCAGAAGAGGTTTGGCAATGGTACAAAGCTTTGGATCCTGGAGTTTTTAAATCTCTAAACAGTGAGATTCAAACTCAATTTTCAAGTTGAAAACTCTCAGGTTTTCCTTTGAATGTTGAGGGTTTCAATTGGGGGGAAAAGGTGGCGCACAAGGTGTGTTTGAATTGAGCTCCAAGGGCCTGTATTTCTAGCATTCAGGACTGATAATTGCACACTTGAAAAATTGCTAAATTTGGACATGGTGATGCACAGGCTTGCATGGGCATGTACATGCCCAAGAAGCAATCGAATTTGATCCATGTACAAATGTTCTGAAGTTCAAATGAGGCTAAATGTCAAGGCAATGTGAAATGGGATTTTCAGCATTTGATTTCTTCCGATGATACATCCCTGTTAAGACCATGCGCAACCCTAGAAAATCTCATACAAAATGCATGAAATTAGGTTCTTTGGAAATCTTAGATCAAGGGGAACAACTTTGATGTTGGACACTTTTTCATTTGGAACTTGGATCATGGTGAATTTTGAGGTGGAAGTTTGGAAATTTCAACATGTTGAAATTTTTTCTAAGTGTTAAGCCATATATCTCAATATTCCACCTTGCTTAACTTTTTATGTGAGCTTCAAATGAGAAAGGTGTCTTCATAAAAGTTGTAGATATTTAAAATACCTTCAAAACAGTCACCAATTTCATGTCATTTGGATTTAGAATGATAGAGTTATGCATTTTTGAAGTTGAGGAAAATCACTTGTTCAATGGTATAGGGCAAAAATGACCTATAATGTATCCTCATATCACATGCTCATAAAAGTTGAATTAGCTCCCACTCTAAACATCAAAGTTGGAGTAGACACCTTTAATTTGATTGTGAAACTTGGAAATATTTCATCTTATAAAAATTGAGAAAGTTATGGCCTTGGGAAGTTGACTTCCAAATTAGGATTTAGACAAAATGACCTATAATGTTTCAACATAGAAAATGATTTTCCAAGCAAAACAAGCTCTAGGTATCAACATGAAAGTTGTTTGTAATGTAATTTAGGGTAACTTTAATCTTGGAATCATTTTCATATGGTGAAAATTGTAGGAGATAGGGTCTAAGGAGACCCAGTTTTAATCAGATGAATTCATCTGGCCAACCACCATCAACCAACTTCCTAACCTTCAATTATCTTGACTTTCTAAGTTCATGGTATATCATATATGCACAAGATGATGAATTTTTAAGTGCCCCTTGAGATTTTTGATCAATTGGTGGGATAACTTGTTGGAGAAGTTACTTAATATACCCAGTCAAACTAGGGTTTCCAAGGCAAATCACCTCCAAAATCTTGAAGAATACTTGATCAATATGAAATGTAGAGATCACTAGGACTCATATATCATGCTTTGAGACCTTGTGGAACAATCTTTGGTTGTGCTTTTAGCCATGAGGGTCTTAAACCCTAGATGTGAACTTGATAGATCAATGGGGATCATGCCCTACCTACAAAGGGGTTAGACAAATACAAAGACATATTTTTGGTATTTTAGTTAGTAAAATGATAATATACAAGTATGATACAATCACATGGTTCTTGGTGATCTCTCCCAAAACAAACCCAATGAAAGAGGGGTAAGGAGGATGCCAAGGTATGATCCCAATGCCAATGCATATGATGAAATTGCATGAGGGATCTTAGGGTCAAAATTGGGGTCTTACAGCTACCCCTATTTAAGGACGTTCTAACTGAGGAGACGAAGGTTAAAATCTTCGCATCGACTCAATAGAATGGGCTTAAATAACTACATAGAAACAAATTTTGGTCCCTATGAGACCTCATGATGCATATGGTATGAATGTAGAAGCAAATTCTTTGTGGGAAAATGTTTCCACAAAGGAGAAGAATTCAGAGAGACCGAATATCCACATGAGCATAATACATTCCATAAGGAAAGCTCGTCGGGGAGACAGAGACTCTGGGAGAGAAAGGGATTATGCGTAGGCCAGGCTACGACTTGAAAACTGCTGGGGGGAACTAGAGGAATTCCAGGATAGACTTTCCTGGAATGTTAAGGAGGATATCTATCACCGATTAAGATGAACATATCAAGGATAAACCAACTGAACAAAAAGTAGGAATTGCATCTATCGAATACTGAATAGAATACCAACAAAGAGAAAATCCATCAACGGTTAGGATGAACATATCAAGGATAGACTCTGTTGAGGGAAAATAGGATTTACAACTACCGGTTACTGGGTAGAAAACCACAAAGAGAAGGAAACCCGTCATCGGTTAGGATGAACATATCAAGGATTAACTCTCTGAGGAAAAAAATAGGGATTACAAATACCTTTTTACTGGGTAGAATACCACAGGATGAGAGTATCCGCCATCGGTTAAGATGAACATATCAAGGATAAACTCATACATGGGAAGAAAGATATCTGTCACCGGTTAGGATGAACATATCAAGCATATACCTTCCGGGAAAAAATGAATCCACTGGGGACTCTACTAACAGGGGTACTTTTGTTGGGTATTGGGTAGGAAGTAACAAACTGCAAACTAAGAAGAATATCACCAGTTACTGGGTAATAAACTTTTAAGGGACTCAAAATATCTATCTAGACAAGAGCTAGAAAGAAACGACCGATCAAGACTCAACCCAATGAGGATATAACTTAAGGGGAGTGATTCCATCCAGATAATCGATTCGGGAGGAAACTAAAATAATACTCATCCACGAGGAAATAACTCAGTGGGGAAAAGGAGAAAGGTTAAAGTCTTTCTGCTTAAGGGGTCGACACTCTACAATTGAAGGATGACAGACGCCAAATTTGTATGGGGATAAAGTATCGCCATAACAAAGAATAAGGATCTCAAACAATGAATCAATAAATATGATAATGCAATTATGAAATTATGAGTGTATATGTATATGTATATGTATATGTATATGTATATATGATGATTATGTTGACAAAACGATCGCAAAGGATACAAAGGTATCGCAAGATTTGAATCATCGGTACAATCCTCGGTCAATCCACAAAATGAGGAGACAAATGTTGGAGAAAAAAGAGATCAATATCCCACAGGCTCAACCCTAGGAGGAGATCTGCTGAGGAAAGGAAACATTATCGAATCTATGGGGAATTTTAAGTCAACACCATATTGAATGGGAGACAACCTGACAGAGGATAAACGCAAATAGCTGCTCAGGAACCAGGAGGAAACTCTGACTGGGAGTGAGTCGGGTGACAACTAGTGGGGAAAGCAAAGTTCTATTGCCATCATGCAAACTACTGAGGAAACCCTCCTCACTCTGCTAGAGATCAAAACTAGCTGGGTAATCACTGATTCTGTCAGGAACTTATGCACAAAACTTTGTTGGGAACAGACACTCCGTAGGGGAACTGAATCGACCAACTTAGTTGGGGATAACCGAGGGTTAACTGCTCGGGAACCATTGATGCTTCACACTTAGGACTTGCTGTTTTCGGAATGCTGTTGATATTACCTTAAAATTGCTTTAAAATTCTTGCTTTTATATGTTTAATAAAAAATTATTTTGATTTAAAATTTTAATTTCAAATATGATCATAATAAAATTTAAACTATCTGGATGAAACAAAATAAGAGTAGAAACAATTGGATAAAATCTCAACTTTATTTAATATAATGGTGGTTTGTAAATGACAAGACTCCATAGATCTTTACAAAGTTGAAAATGGTAATTTTCATGGAAAAGGGTTACATTGAATACAATTGACCACTAATCCTTCTACCAACTCTTGATGTCCATTGTGTTTTTGTCCGTCATTGGTCACGATGAATTGATGTCAACCCTTGTGCTCAACAAAGTTCCTTCAAAACTGGAAGATCAGCAGAATGCAGTTACTTGCCAAAATTCCTAATTTTTGCATAAGTTTCCCCAAGGTGGGGTACTCAACCTATCGGGAAAAATTCTTTTTGTTTTATGTCTCTAACTTTTTCCTGAATCACCCTTTCGGGTTTTCAATCCACCGAGACGCTCATTTTTGCCTAAGCCGCCCTTTCGGGTTTTCAACTTAGCGAGCTGTTATTTTTCTTTTTTAGGCGAAGTATTTCTTGACTGCATCTGCGTTCACAGGACGAGTGAACTCTTCACCATCCATAGTTGTAAGAATCAAAGCACCGCCTGAAAAGGCTCTCTTCACAACATATGAGCCTTAATAATTAGGAGTCCATTTGCCCCTAGAATCTGGTTTGAAAGATAAAATTTTCTTGAGCACACGGTCATCTTCCCTGAATACCCGAGGTCTGACCTTCTTATCAAAAGCTTTCTTCATCCTTTGCTGATATAGCTGACCATGGCACATGGCAGTCAATCTCTTCTCTTCAATTAAATACAACTGATCATACCTGGTTTGACACCATTTAGCCTCAGTCAACTTGGCTTCCATGAGCATACGCAGTGATGGAATCTCAATCTCTACAGGGAGCTCTGCTTCCATACCATATACAATAGAGAAAGGGGTTGCCCCTGTTGAAGTGCGAATGGATGTACAATACCCATGCTGAGAAAATGGGAGCATCTCATGTCAATCCTTATACATCACTACCATCTTCTGAATGATCTTCTTGATGTTCTTATTTGCAGCTTCAACAACCCCATTCATCTTGGGCCTATAGGGAGAAGAATTATGATGTGCAATCTTTAAGTCTTTACAAAGAGCTTCCACCATATTGTTATTCAAGTTTCATCCATTATCATTAATGATCTTACTTGGCACACCATAACGACATATAACCCGATTCTTGATAAACCTTACAACAACTTGCTTGGTTACATTCGCATATGATGCCGCTTCAACCCATTTTGTGAAGTAGTCAATTGCCACCAAAATGAAACGATGTCCATTCGAAGCTTTAGGCTGAATCATGCCAATCATATCAATTCCCCACATGGATAAGGGCCATGGAGAGGAAATGACGTTTAAAGGTGTCGGAGGAACATGAATCTTATCTGCATATATTTGACACTTGTGGCATTTCTTCATAAACTTGCAACAGTCAGATTCCATTGCCAGCCAATAGTAACCTGCTCGCAACATCTTCTTCGCCATTGCATGTCCATTGGAGTGAGTACCAAAGGAACCTTCATGAACTTCAGCCATCAATAGGTCTGCTTCGTGTCTATCCACACATCTGAGCAGAACCATATCGAAATTTCTTTTATACAATATATCACCGTTCAGGTAAAAGTTGTTGGCTAATCTTCTCAAAATCTTCTTAACTTTAAAAGATACCCCAGGCGGGTAAATCTGACTTTGGAGGAAACATTTGATGTCGTAATACCATGGTTTTTCATCTTTGACCTCTTCAACAACAAACACATGAGTTGGCCTATCAAAATGCATCACAGTCAAATTGGGAACCTCATTCCAATATTTCACTACAATCATTGATGCCAACATTGCAAGAGCATCTGCCATCCGGTTTTCATCTCGAGGGATATGATGAAATTCAACCTTTGTAAAGAAAGTTGAAATCCTCCTCGCATAGTCTCTATATGGTATCAAACTGGGTTGATTCGTCTCCCATTCACCTTTGATCTGATTCACAACCAAATCCGAATCTCCAAAGACATCTAAATATTTGATTTTGAGATCAATGGCCTCTTCAAGCCCCATAATGCAAGCTTCATATTCTGCCATGTTGTTTGTACACTTGAAAGTCAATCTAGCTGTAAAAGGGAAAATGCGTGCCTCGAGGAGTAATAATCACTGCCCCAATGCCATTACCATATGATTAACAACTCCATCAAATACCATGCCCTAACGGGAACCAGGTTCTGGCCCTTCTTCAAGCAATGGTTCATCACAATCTTACATTTTCAAGTACAAGATCTCTTCACCAGGAAAATCATACTTCACTAACTGGTAATCTTCAATTGGATGGTGAGCCAAATGGTCAGCCAAGATACTACCTTTGATCGCTTTCTGAGATCGGTATTCAATATCATACTCTGATAACAACATCTGCCAACGGGAAATCCTCCCAGTTAAAACAGGCTTCTCAAATATATACTTGATTGGATCCATTTTGGATATCAACCAAGTGGTATGATTCAACATATACTAACGCAGACGCTTAGCAGTCCAAGCCAATGCACAACAAGTTTTCTCAAGCATAGAATACCGAGTCTCACAGTCGGTGAACTTCTTACTGAGGTAGTAAATTGAAAATCCTTTCTTTCCAGTTTCTTCTTGCTTACCAAGAACACAACCCATACTATCTTCAAGCACAGTAAATACATGACCAATGGTCTTCCTTCAACAGCTGGAGACAAGATCGGAGGTCCAAGCAAATACTCTTTGATACTGTCAAAAGCATTCTGGAAATCTTCGGTCCAATCACAAGACTGATCTTTTTGAAGAAGCTTGAATATAGGCGCACATGTGGCAGTCATGTGTGAAATGAATCTAGAAATATAATTCAAGCGGCCGAGAAAACCTCTAACTTGCTTCTCAGTTTTGGGCGCCGACATCTCTTGTATTGCTTTGACCTTGGTAGGATCAACCTCAATACCCTTCTCGCTGACAATAAAACCTAACAACTTACCAGAACAAACACCTAAAGTACACTTATTGGGATTCAAGCGGAGTTTATAATTCCTCAAACGCTGCAATAGCTTCAACAAATGCTCAACATGTTCCTCTTCATCAATAGATTTAGCAATCATGTCATTGACATAAACTTCAATCTCTTTATGCATCATATCATGAAAAAGAGTAGTCATTGCTCTTTGGTAAGTTGCACCAGCATTATTCAAACCGAAAGGTATCACTCTATAATAGAATGTTCCCCAAGGTGTAATGAATGTGGTCTTCTCCATATCTTCGGGTGCCATCTTGATCTGATTATATCCGGAAAACCCATCCATAAACGAAAAGACTTTGTATTTAGCAGTATTGTCTACCAACATATCAATGTGTGGCAGAGGGAAATCATCTTTCGGACTGGCTTTATTCAAATCTCTATAATCGACACACATACGGACTTTTACATCTTTTTTTGGCATAGGCACAATATTGTCCACCCATTGCGAATACTCAGCGGTCACAAGGAAACCGACATCAATTTGCTTTTGCACTTCTTCTTTGATTTTCACTTCCATATCAGGATGCGTTCTTCTCAACTTCTACTTGACTGACAAGCATTCTGGCTTCAACGACAATCTATGCTCCACAATCTCAGAATCTAAACCAGGCATGTCTTGATAGGACCAAGCAAACACATCTGAATACTCTCGAAGAAGATTAACCAACCCCTTCTTCACACCTGGACACAGTCGAGACCCAATCTTGACTTCCTTCACATCATCCTCAGAACCCAAGTTGACTAATTCAATCTGCTCTTCGAACGGATGAATGCCTTTTTCATCATGCTCGAGAAGACGAGACAATTCATCACTCACTTCTTCATCACTTTCTTCCTCGACTTCAAACACAGGGACTTCAAAATTTGGAGAAGGAGAAGGATCATTGTATTCAATGGGTTTAGGAACCAACCTGCATAATGATTTGATATCTTGATTTTAGAGAAGTGATTTTTTTGACCAAATATTATGCAGATGGATAATTATATTATTTATTTGTGTTTTTTGTGATTACCATTTTCAGAATAAAGCAAAAAGTAAAAGTAAAACATCATAGATGTGGATGAATAGAACTAATTTTATTGATGATCAAATTTGAAAATGCCTAACAATGTTCACTTCCCCCTTAGGCATAGGAGAAGGATTTTTTTAAAACAAATAAAAGCAATTACTTAGATTGATGCAAAATAATAGGAATATCAACAGCAGTCCAATTGTTGCAAGCCTTTTCGTGCGTCACAAAATGGTGCAGTTTTCCCCTTCGTCATCTTCTAGCACAACAACTAAGTGTTATTCATTGCCATGAATGAACCCTCCGCTACAGAAGCTAAGTTTCATATCCTCTGATCTAGCAGTAGACAAACCTTGCTGAAAACCCAAACCGGTTCTACCTTTGTTGTCGGAGACCTCTACCATGCGCCCCCACTGATCAACATTGCCTTCTTCCACAATCTTCCTTGCATCCTTCACTGAGGACATAGGTGCCCCAACCTTCTTTTCAGCAGCAATAGATAAGGCTTGGAACAGAGTCCCAACCTCATCCTCAACTTCAACATAAGAGAAAGATGACAGGTGGATAACCAACAACGCCTTTTCCCCACCAACAATAACAAGCTTCTCATTCTTCACAAATTTGAGCTTCTGATGCAATATGGAGGTAACAACTCCCGCCTCGGGGATCCATGGCCTTCCCAACAGACAACTGTAGGCCGGGTGGATATCCATTACTTGAAAAGTAATCTGAAAAATCACTCGGACCTATCTTCACTGGAAGGTCCACTTAACCTATCACTGTTTTGCATGAACCGTCAAAAGCTTTGACGATTACACCACTATACCTCATACGTTCTCCTTGATATGACAGCTTTGAAAGAGTTGACTTCGGCAGTATGTGTAACACCTCAAAATTTTCCCTCCTCTCTTGGGACTAACTTAGCATATTGCATTTCATTTTGTAGGACATTAGGCATTACATCTTTGCATATCATGTGGAAACAATGAGCAAGTCATCCTCCTAGGTCTTTCTCAGGAGATAGAGAGGTTGAGAGATTCAAGCCTGAGGGTCTTATAAATTGATCACTAATCATCTGAGGGTTGTGCTTCAATTAGGGTTTCTTGGTTCCTCAAGGAGGTGGAGTATTAGCTTGGTTGAAATGGTACATCATCATCATCATGATTCATTATTTCTGATCAGGTTCCTTAGGATTAGGGTTTTGACCTCTGGTCAACCCTAATCAGTTGTATTATACCAATCAGGGTTTTTCAAGGAGATGAGGTCTTTATTAAGGTGGAGATCATCATATGATTTTATTGAGCTTGTATAAGCTAGGGTTTCATTTTGGAGTTATTTCATCAAGTGGTTGAGGCTCAAAATCATCTGTGCATGTTCAAGTCATCTATCAACCATACAAGTCAACTGCAAAGTCAACTGTTGGATTTGGAGGTGGGAAGTGATTAGAAATACTTCATTCATGTTCAAACAAGTCTCATTTGACATTTCAAACACTCACTTTGAAGAATTTAAAGTCAGGTCAAAACTTGCCAAAAATAGAAAGTGACCTGTAATTTGAACTTGCCAAAAATGGAAAGGTTTTCAACTCAAGATTACATCATCAAGAAGGCTTCAAATGAAATTTTGTTGAACATGAAAGTTGTAGATCTTTCTCTCCCATTTCTAAAAAGTCCAAGATCATCAATTTCTCATGTGTGGTTAAGGAGATATTGTCAAAGCTTGACATAGTGAACTTGAAGATTCAAATGGGCATAACTTCTCAACCAAAACTCCAAATTGGATGGCTCTTTTTGCATTGTTCTTATTTTGACCTATAATTTCCAAATCTTGCATTACATGACATGCATTACATTCACATGAGCATTTGGAAATTTCTTTGATTTTTGGAGAGAAAATATGGAATTTAAAATTTGTGCATTATTTGAACATTACACCATTTCCATTGGCTCCAAGACAACATTTTAAGTGAATTTGAATCAGAATCCGTGCACTATTCACCATGCATTTCATGCATAGGGTGAAAAACTTATTTTGCACTTACACCTCATTCTTACTAATTACACTTTGCATTGGCTTAAACTTGATTAAAGCTTGATTAGTGGAACCTATATAAGCATAACTCTAACTGTTTTCAGCATTAGCTTCTCATAATTTCAGATCTAGATCTCAATTCATCAAATTTTTTCTCTCAATTTTTCTTGCAATTTCTTCAAACAAATCACATTCCATTGCTTGATTCATCATCTTGAAGTATCACTGAGCAAGTTTGGAGGTGGAATCATAGCAAATCGTGCTGGTTCTGTTCATGCTAGAAGCTTAAAGGCATCCATGGTGAATCCAAATTCTGGTGGAATCAAGTGCAATTGAACTTCAAGCTTTCATCCAAGCATCCATACAAGTATCATAGAGGCCTTTTGGAGCATCACAAGGCCTGGATAACACGATTCAAAGGATCTGCTCTACAAGAGGTTATAAATCGCATCTCGTAATTTTGAATTCCTTTGCTATGATGTTATAGATCTTGTTGTGTTGATGATTCTGAGATTTGAATCGTGAATTTTAATGCAATGTTGAATGAGTTATGGTAGATTAAAGTTCCATGCATGAAATTTGATTTGCTCGATTCTCTTTGATGTGTTTGATTCATGATTAAATGTTCATTGATTCGTGATCTCCATGGAATATACTACCTGTTGATGTCCTTAATTGAGAGTTCTGGTAAATTTGTTCTTGATGTTCTTGAGATGCAACTGTTCATATGCATGCGTGTTGAAGAAGATGAATTCCAGTTTTTTGGCCACGGTTTTGATTCTTTAGGCAACAGAAAAGCGTTGCTGAAGGTGTTTGATAGGGCACGCGTGTGATTGGTGCATGCGTTTGGCCATGCTGGTTCCTGATTGGACCACGCCACTTAAGTGAAACGCATCGTTTCACTTGGCGCGCCTGGCATTTCAAATTTGCCTTGTGTTCGATTCCCCGCTGTAACCATTATTCAAATGCCATGTTATTTTTCTTATTTCCCTCCATGATTTCATACCATGCTTCACTTATGTTTTTTTTATTTTTTCCTCATCTTCCAAAATTCATAATAAATTGAAAAATCATCCAAAAATTATGAGGTTTTTTGCATTTTGTTCCTCATTTTGTCTATTATTTTTTGATCATTTTTCCATAAATTGTGCTTGGCTGGATTTTGTTTTGTGCTAGGGAATTTGAACATGTGTGCTTGCTTGACCTAGCTTTGCCATATCATTTGTGAAATGCTGGTCTTTGATCCAATGCTTATGAAATTTTGCATGCTATGACTAGACTCTTTGCTTGACATTTTGGTGTTGATTTGGTATTTTTACCATTTATCATTTCTGTTTTATGATCATGTTAAGTTGGTGTGACAATTTGTGTCACACCTTTGCTTGTTCATCTTATGTGATGTGTTTGCCATGCCAAATGATCTTCAAATGTTCTGATTTTTTATGTGATGCTTGATATGGATGTTGTGGTGGCTCATGAATTTTGTTGGAATTTTTTGGATCATTTATGATTTAATTGAGATTTTTCATTCTGGTTGATCACATTTGAGCTTTTAAATTGCCTTGAACTTCAATTGACCATGAAATGCTTTTGGTAAATGATATTGATGTGAAACCTTTTGGATTTTTTCAAGATGTGTTTGAAGTTGATTCATGTTAATTTTTAGCTTCTGTTTTGGATTTTTTCTTTATCTTTGACCCTAGGCTTTGACCTAGTGGTTTGCCTCTCACATTTGAGCTTTGATTTCAGGTTGAACATCCAAGTTCCATAGTTGTTGATGCTCCATCATTTGAGCATTGATATTTGCCTTTGATTACTAATCTTTATGTGTTTTGTAGGTTGATGGTAACTCATTTGAGTTTGCCTTTTGGCTTACACCTTTTGTACATTGGGATTGTTTGTTGCTCATTGACTGTTGTATTGATTGTCTGAACTTTGTACTGATTTGTTTGATGTTTCCACAGGTACTTAAGTTGCTTTAAGTTCATTGTGAACTTTGCTTTGCTTGGTTGCTTAACCACTGAGGTATAACTCCTTTGACTTCATGTAGTCTGGAAGACCTGTCCTGTTATGTGGGCAGGCACCTGTCTGAAGCCCTCCTTAAGAGGCAATGCTTGTGAATGTTTACTTTTTGTGCCAAGCAGGTAAAGACCTCTTAAGAGGCAATTGGCAGATAAAAGAGATGTGTAATCCATCTCCTGCTACTCAGTGTGTCATTCACTTTGCTCACACACCTTGTGTTGATGCATTGTGGATAATAGCCCAAGATCTATGTTGTGTCAGTCATCTGTGGAGAAGAGTTCCTACATTATGAACTCCCGCATTTTCTATTTTTGAGTCAAGCTCTCCCAGGCCAGGGATAAGAGCTGTGAGGTCTTATCCCCACTTCCCATTTCATCTGCTTCACCCTAACTCTCAATGTTAGGGTTAAGAGCTAACTACACCCGATTCCAGTTGGCTTGTGTTTCACAGCCTAACCTTGTATGAGCCCCATTGTGTGCATATAGTGTGTGTGCTTGCCTTTTGTGCTTGTATGTGTTTGCTTGTGCTGTTTAGGATAGCTTGCTGCCTGTGCAAGTTAGATAGAAACCTCAACCTAGGACCGTGGTGGATTTGCATGATAACTATTAGGCTCGAGTCAGTCTCCCTTCTAGTTTGTCATTTCCCGGTCTCTGGTTAGGATAGAAGTTTTTCCCCTGTTAAGGGGAACTACGTCGCCCTGATCCTCATACCAGATGAGGTACGTAGGCAGGAGATCGTACGAGATCTCTCCGGGCACCCTTTTCCTTTTTTGCGTGTGTTTGCTTGACAATTATTAGGCTCGAGTGTCGGACTCCCTAGTAACTTGTTTGTTTGTTAACCTTCTTGTGTGTGTTAGGAGATGGATGTAAGACCAGCGATTGGCATTCCGTATCCTATTGGTGTTTGTTTGTGTGGAGTCTGACGTAAGTCCAGCAATTGGCAGTTGGTTTCCAGTGTGTGTTTGTTGGTTCGGAGTCTGATGTAAGTCTAGTGATTGGCATTCGGTTTCCATGTTTGCCTGTTTGTGTGGAGTCTGACGTAAGCCCAGCGATTGGCAGTCGGTTTCTTGTGTGTGTGTTTTGTTTCGGCGTGCGTGAGCCGAACTACGGTAGCTCTGATTCTCATTCCAGATGAGATACGTAGGCATAGGATGCGATATCCTAGCGAGCTCGTTCCCCCTTTTTCCATCTGTGTTTTATTCCAGTGTGCGTGCATTATTTTGAGCAGTGTTTAGCAACCTTTCTTCTATCCTTTTGAGCGTGGATCCCGTCGAGTACGACGGATGCGTAGGGGTGCTAATACCTTCCCTTCGCATAACCGACTCCCGATCCCATCTCTCTTTGGTCGCGAGACCATGTCTTTTCCAGGTTTACTTCGAACGTTTCCTTTCCCTCTTTGGGATAAATAACGCAGGTGGCGGCTATGTTTGTTTTGTTTTTTCCCGCTGGTTGTTTTTCGCGGATGCGACAGTATGTTCAATGAAGACCCGATGTCAACCAATTCATTAGATAAAGCGTCATCTTTACAATTCATGGAAATATGTAAAGCCAAATTATGATTCCTACCCTCTTCAGGGAGTTCCTCATCACAAAAACTAAGGTTATTTCAAGAAGTGATGTTAGCTACTATATGATCAAACTGATCCACCGTAACATCATGTTTCACAAACGCTTGCTTTAGAATTCTTTGCAGTGCTTCTCTGTGTGCTTCTGAATTCATTATTAGAGACAACACTAAAATCTTTGAGGGGGTTTGGAGCAGCTGCTCCACCATGTTAAACTCACTCTTCTTTATTAGACGAAGTACCTCATCATCATCGTTAGCCTTTGTAAGACCCTAATTTTTACCCTAAGATCCCTCATGGTATCATATCATTGCTCATTGCATTGCCTCAAGGATCATAGCATGTGTGGCTCCTTACCCTAGGGTTGGGACTTGTGTGAGTTGGTTTGAGACCACCAAGCATGCTTGAATTGTATACTATTGTTTTTATTATTTTTGTTTACTAACCAAAAGCACAAAAATATGTCACTAACTTGTTTTGTTTTGAAGCTCAAGCAATCATGAGATCCCTTGCTCCTAGGAGGCTCCTATACTCAATGAAGTGGCTAGATGAAGATGAAAACAAGCATGACAATGGTTCACAAAGCTCTCAATCATCATATATGTCTCCCAAGTATCTCAATTTTCCAATTTGATCAAGATAAACCAAAGAACTTGAGGATTGTTTCCCAAGGAAACCCTAATTCAACCGTGCATTGACTGTGCCTTGCTCATGAAGCAACCTCAACCTATGATCAAATTCAATCAAGGGAATTTCTTTAATTCATTATTTATGCATATATGAGCCTATGTGAGTGCCCTCAATCATCCATTCATCAAGATTTGAAGTTTGGACTTGAGTAGTTGACCAGTCAAGTCATCTGACTATTTTGAGATCCACTGAGACCTACCTTTTGATGTGTTTGTCAAATGAAGATGACCCCAATATCAAATATGTTCTTAAGAACCATATGAACAACTTTCATGTTCATCAAAAATCCATTTTAAACTTTTAAGGTCATCATTCATTTCAAAACATTATAGGACATTTTGACTGAAACCCTAATTTTGGGTCAACTTCCCAAGGACCTAACTTCTTCATTTTTTATGATTCTGAGGTGAGACCAATTGCATTTTAAATCTTAAGATGTCTATTTCAAATGGTATGTTGGACAAAATTTCATAATCCTAAAATAATTAGATGTGATAATACAAACATTATAGGTCACTTTGGACCAAAGCCATTGAATCTTGCAAAAGTCCAACTTCAAGTGCCCATAACTTTCTCATCAAAAATCCAAATGATGCAAAATTTAAGTCTAAATTGATCATCTTGCAAATATATACAACTTTGGTGTTGGAGGTTTTTCCATTTGACGCTTGCATCAATGAAACAGAAGGGCTCGAAGTTGGTCACTTTTGGCAAATTTTTCAAAGGCATGTTTTGTACCGCAAACTTCATGGCTAGTTTTCACAATTTTCCAAACTCCAAATGGATTTTTGTCCAACATAGATTTTGTTTATTATGTCAAGACCTTTCCAACAATTACTCACATGCCTATGTTTGGATTTTCTATATGGGACTTTCGAAGAGGGGAACATTTATGCCCAATTATGCATTTCACTTTGAATTTTCATGCACAAGTTATTGCAGTCCCAATTGCACGTCCAAACCTTCTCCAAATGAGCTCAGCATTCATTTCCAATTGATTTTGGGCCTCACATGCGCCTGTACAGGCCCATGCATGGAGGACCCAAAGCTTCATGCACACGATTTTCTCCTCACTTGGCATCAACTTCAGCTATAAATACATTGCCTTGCTTCATTCAAATGAACCCTAGATTCAACCTGAAGCTCTGCAGAAATTCAAACCTAACCACACTAGAGGAATTCTGATTTTATTTTCTCAAATTCAAACTTGAATTTCAACTTCCTTGGTTGATCTTCAGTTTCTAATTCCTAAGCCTATCATCATCATCATCTCCTGATCAAGTTGGAAGCAAGAGTTGGAGCAGATCGTGCTGTTTAAAGTTGCACTTCAAAGGTTTATGCTCAAACTGTTTTGATCTATATCTCTTCATATAATGTGATTTTCTTTTGTACAAATGGTTTTCTGAAGTCCTCGTGTGAGAGGCAAGCCAATGGTGGCTTTGATTTTGTGAATTGGAACATTTCAGTTTGAACACCTGGAAATTCAAGCTCAGATTTCTCATTCCATAGAAATATTGAGAGAAATCTAAGGTTACGGGGGTAATGTACATCACCCAAGCTTCATTTTGGTATAAGGCTCATGCATTTTGGTTGAGGTTTGAAAACCTGCAACTGGTGGCCGGAAACTGTTAGCTCACCGGAGAAGACGGTGGTTTCCACCACCGCCCCCACGTGGAGGCCTTGTGTCCATTGGATCTCACATGCACGATCTAATTCTGGCCTTTGTTCTTTATGACTTTTTTTAATTCATGGTGTGATGCATTTGACTGTGGACCATAGTACGCGCGTGCTTCTGAACCCTTGGATGTTGCCACGTCAATTAATGAATTGATCCAAGGGGCGCTGATTTTTCTCTTTTTCTAATTTCTGTTTTTTTTTCTTTTATTCAATTTATTTTCAAAAATTCATAACTCTTTTATTTGGAATCACAAAAATATGAGACCAATTGGAAAAATTTTCTTTTAAAATCTAGTTTCATAATCTGATTTTTAATTATTTTTGTGATTCCATTTAATATTTTTTGTGAATTGTTTTGTTTTTAATAGTTTTTAATTCATTTTAAATACTTTTTGATATGCAAAAATTCCAAAAATATTTTATTAACACATATGGATGATGATAAATCTATGAAAAATATTCTCATCAATTTCTTAATTGATTGGAGATTTATTTGAGATTTTAGTTCATTTATATTATTTTTCTTGATTTTTAATTGTTTAAAAATAGTTTCTGTTTTCAAAAAATGTTGAGAAAATTTGTCAAACTTTGTTTGACCATGTTAGACTTATGATGATTCAATTGGACTTATCCAAGTTGATTTGAATGGAGTTTGAAGTTTGACCATACTTTGTTCATTTTATTTATGTATTATTTTAATTTCAAAAAATACCAAAAATATGTTTGACCTTTATTGACTTCTAATCTTCATTTCACTTCTGTTTACCATTAATTGATTTTGATTTCATTCACATTTGATCATTGTGTTTTGATTATGTCATTTGAATTCTTCTTTATCCATTTCATTTCATCTTCATCTTCTTTTTCTTTTTCTTTTGGCCAATGAGTTAATGATTTGTGGTTATCCTTGACATATGAGAGGCTTAACCTTCTTTGATCCAAATCAAATTCAACTTGATCAAAGATTAAGTGAATTACTTTGTGTCCAAGATAGGTTGCTTCAGATTAGCCTTGACATGTGATAAAATTTCTAGAGCATCAGATTATTGATGAGCCTGATGATGTGGTTACTTCTCTTCTTCCTCAATCATCCATGTTTTGGAAGAGGAAGTATGATCGGCTCGTCAAGGAGAAGGCAAATATGGAGGCAGTCTATGAGAGAGAGGTGAAAAGGCTCCGTGCAGCTTATCTTCCGGTCTCGAGAGCTTTGGACGATTGCTTATAGGGTTCCATAGGATGTTATTTTCCTTCTCTCTTGTATTGTATTGGGTTACCAAGACTATACTTCTTCATTGGTGTAAAAAAATTTCCAAATACTATTGATATGAATATTCCAGTATATGTCTAAAAAGATTAATATTTCTCAATATTTACGAATAGATCTCTATAAAGTTCTTCTGATAAAAAATAAATCATATGCACAAACATTACATGCATCATATGCATAAGCAGGTTTTGTTCAGGGTTTCTTGATCAGTGGTCTAACTCTTTGTTCTTCATTTATTTTGAAGACAAGCTGACGTACCGGTATAACACCAGGGCAAATCTTCCAAAGCTGATGGATCATATTGAACAAGAGAACCGTGAATTGAAATAGGAGGTAGCTAGGCTGACTCCCATGATGGAGTCAGTGTTGGCTGCTCAAAGCCAGTCTTCTCCAACACCTGCAGCTCCTCTCATGAGGACTGTCATATCAGAGGTAGCTTCCTCTACTGTTCCTGCCGCCACAACCCACTTTGCGCCGATTATGCCAGCCGGGTTCCCCTGGGGAATGCCTGCTAACTTCGTGCCCGAGGGTCTTGCTCCGACCTTCACTTCTCTGCCGACATCTAGCCTGGTCCTTGTTGTGCCACTTGCCGTTGTGCACACTTTACCGAGATTCGAAGACACCATTTATCATTTTGAGCCATCTGAGGGCCCATATGTTTATTAGAAAATGGATGCAATGAACGACCAATTCCTTGAGCTGCGCAAGGAACTGAAGACTCTAAGAGGGAAAGACCTCTTCGGTAAGTTTGTTATTGAGTTGTGCCTTGTTCCCAACATCAAGATCCCTATTAAGTTCAAAGTACCTGACTTTGAAAAATATAAGGGAAACACTTTCCCTCTCAGCCATCTTGTGATGTACGCTCGGAAGATGTCGACTCAAATAGAGAATGATCAACTCCTTATCCACTACTTCCAGGACAGCTTGTCCGGTGCCGCACTCAGATGGTACATGGGTCTGGACAGCGCGAACATCCGCTCCTTCAACGACCTTGGCGAAGCTTTTGTCAAGCAATACAAGTACAATGTTGATATGGCCCCCGATAGGGACTAGCTGAGGGCAATGTCCAAGAAAGAGAAGGAGACTTTTAAGGAGTACGCCCAGAGGTGGCGTGAGTTGGCCGCTCAGATTGTGCCACCCCTCGAGGAGAAGGAAATGACCAAGATCTTTTTGAAGACCTTGAGTTCATTTTATTATGAGGGGATGATAACTAGTGCTCCCTCATACTTCACTGAAATGGTGAACATGGGAATGAGGCTAGAGGAAGGAGTCCGTGAAGGATGTTTGACCAGGGATGAAGGCTCTTCTGCAAAGCGATATGGGGGCTTTGCAAAGAAGAAAGAGAGAGAGGGACATGTTGTGTCTTCCCATATCAAACGAAGACCCTCTGTGAAGAGGAAGACTGTTCGCTCTGCCAGTAACCAGCACTAGGTGGCTCATATAGCACCTGCCTTCAGGGAAGCTCAACATTATCAACATCAACAACAACAACAACATTATCAATAATAATATCGTCCACAACAGCAGGCCTACCAGCCTCGAAACAACAACAATACCAGCACCAACTACGATAGGAAGAGGGTCACTTTTGATCCAATTCCAATGACCTATGCTGAACTCTATCCGTCTTTGATCGATAGAAAATTAATTACTCCACGTGACCCACCCATTGTACCGACCAACCCTCAGTGGTGGTACAAGCCTAAGCTACACTGTGTATATCATTCCGGTGCTCCCGGACATGATGTGGAGAATTGCTATCCCGTAAATACCAAGGTGCAAGACCTTGTTAGAAGTGGGATTTTGTTTTTCGAGGACGTAGGTCCCAATGTAAAGAAGAACCCATTGCCCGAGCATGGGAAAGCTGTTGTGAACATGGTCTAGGGTTGCCCTGGCAAGTATAAAGTTCTGTATGTCAGTCATATCAGGCAATCTTTGGTCAAGATACACATACTGTTATATGGGTACAATCATTATGAGCATGACCATGACAGGTTCCAGGTGTGCACTGTCAACGAGAGAGGATGTCCCCAAACCATGAAGGACATCCAAGAGATGCTGGATCAGGGAATGATTGAGATACTTCAGAATCGAAATGAGGATGAAGTGGATGTTATTTCGCCTGTATTCAGAATACCAGAACCTGTTGTTGTCAGATATGATGGCAGTAAGAAGAAGGTTTCTCCATCTCTTGTAATCAAGCCAACATGCCCGGTCCCGTATTCTTCAGAGAAAGCTGTTCCATACAGGTATAATGTAGTAATGCTCGAAGATGGGAAGGAGGTGTCGTTGCCCTCCACCTCTGTTGTGAGTATATCTGACGTTAGTGGTGTGACCCGCAGTGGTCATGTTTTCTCGGCGCCGCCGAAACCCCATGAAGACGTGAAAAGAAATTTCGTTGATAATCCTGCCGGTCATGTGGGGACTTCTTCGAATCCGACACTTGCTGTGAAGGGCGTTGACCCTGCTGTTGTTGATAAATCTGCTAAAATTCCTGTCCTAGTTGGCCAGCATGGCATTCTGAAAGAGGACTGTGATGAGATGCTAAGGCTTATCAAGAGGAGCGAGTATAACGTTGTTGATCAGCTGCTTCAAACTCCATCAAAGATATCTCTATTGTCTTTGTTGATGAATTCTGAGCCACACTACGAAGCTTTGCAGAGGGTATTGGACGTGGCATACGTGGATCACAATGTCACAATTGAACAGTTTGATAGCATTGTTGCAAACATAATTGCTTGTAACAATTTGAGCTTTTGCGATGCTGATCTTCCGGAGGAGGGAAAAAACCACAATTTGGCTCTACACATTTCTATGAACTACAAGGATGATGCCTTATCCAATGTGTTGGTGGACACTGGATCATTGCTAAATGTGTTGCCAAAATCCACTCTGGCCAAACTTTATTACCAGAGGCCTCCCATGAGGCAGAGTGGAGTGGTTGTTAAGGCTTTTGATGGATCGCGGAAAACTGTGATTGGTGAAGTTGAACTCCCAATCAAGATTGGACCTAGTGATTTCCAGATCAGTTTTCAGGTCATGGATATCCACCCATCATATAGCTGCTTGCTTGGCAGACCATGGATTCACGAGGCAGGTGCCGTGACATCCACCTTACACCAGAAGTTAAAACTCGTCAAGAATAAGAAGTTGGTGGTGATAGGGGGAGAGAAGGCTCTCTTGGTTAGCCATTTATCTTCCTTTTCCTACATAGACGCTGAGGATGAGGTTGGGACTCCGTTCCAAGACTTATCTATTGTTGAGCCTTCAAGAAAAGGACCTTCTTCATTTGCTTCCTACAATGATGCGAAGTTGGCCATTGAGCATGGTGCAACTACTGGTTTAGGACAAATGATTAAGCTGGAAGATAATAAATCCCGGGCTGGCATAGGGTATTCTTCAGGCACTTCCAACGAGCTTGGGTTGTTCCAGAGTGGTGGTTTTATCCACACTGTTGAAGACCAAGAGGCTGCTGCCATAGTGGAAGACGATGCAGAGGAAGATCTGGGCAACTTTGTCATCCATGGAGGAATCTACAATAATTGGGTCGCTGTTGATGTTTCAACAGTTATCCACAAGTCCACGTAATGTGTTCACTTTTGTTTAAAAACCCTTCTCCCATGCCAAAGGGAGAACTGATGACATTGTTGGCACATTAATACAATGATATTCATTCAAAAAATTACATGTTAAATGTTTGTTTTTTCCAAATTATTTTTCCTTTTTGCTTTTTGCATGAATTTGGTGATCACCATAAAACCCTAAAAAAGAGAATAAAATTAATATTTTCATCTGCATAATGATTTGCCTTGTTTGAATTTTAAAATCTCTTTTATACTCAAAATCATTATGCAGGTTGATCAAACCCATTGAACATAATGATCCAACACCATCTCCCAACTTTGAGTTCCCTATATTTGAGGTAGAAGAAGATGATATTGAAGAGATTCCTGATGAGATACCCGTCTGCTTGAGCACGAGGAGAAGATTATTCAGCCACATCTTGAGAATTTGGAAACAGTCAACTTGGGGTCTGAAGATTGTGTCCGTGAAGTGAAGATTGGGGCACTCCTGGAAGAGTCTGTGAAGAAGGGGTTGATTGAGTTGCTACGAGAATATGTCGACGTCTCTTCCTGGTCGTATGAAGATATGCCTGGTCTAGATACTGATATTGTGCAACATTTCTTGTCGTTGAAGCCTGAGTGTGTGCCTGTGAAGTAGAAGCTCAGAAGAACTCATCCTGATATGGCAGTGAAGATTAAAGAAGAGGTTCAGAAGCAAATTGATGCGGGGTTTTTTGTGACTTCTACATATCCTCAATAGGTGGCCAATATTGTGCCTGTGCCTAAGAAATATGGAAAAGTTCGAATGTGTGTGGACTATCGAGACTTGAATAAAGCTAGTCCGAAAGATGATTTTCCTCTACCACACATTGATATGTTGGTAGACAATACAGCTAAATTCAATGTCTTCTCATTCATGGATGGATTTTCCGGTTATAATCAGATTAAAATGGCACCCGAGGATATGGAGAAGACAACATTCATCACACCTTGGGGAACATTTTGTTATCGAGTGATGCCCTTCGTTTTGAAGAACGTCGGAGCCACGTATCAACGAGCTATAACTACCTTGTTTCATGATATGATGCACAAGGAGATCGAGGTGTATGTTGATGATATGATTGCGAAGTCGAGAATGGAAGTTGAACATGTAGAGTACTTGTTGAAGCTTTTTCAGCGTTTGAGGAAGTACAAACTCCGCCTGAATTCGAACAAGTGTAGATTTGGAGTCCGTTCTGGCAAGTTATTGGGCTTTATTGTCAGTGAAAGAGGTATCGAAGTTGATCCCGCCAAGGTCAAAGCAATACAAGAGATGCCTGCGCCCAAAACTGAGAAGCAAGTCTGAGGTTTTCTTGGCCGCTTGAATTATATTTCCAGATTTATATCCCACATGACTGCCACATGTGCGCCTATATTCAAGCTCCTCCGGAAAGATCAGCGTCATGATTGGACCGAGGATTGCCAAAAGGCCTTTGATAGTATGAAAGAGTATCTGTCCGAGCCTCCGATTCTGTCTCCGCCTGTTGAAGGGAAACCATTGATTATGTACTTGACAGTGCTTGATGACTCCATGGGTTGTGTATTGGGTCAGCAAGATGAGTCAGGGAAGAAAGAATATGTTATATACTACTTGAGTAAGAAGTTCATTGATTGTGAGTCTCGGTACTCAATGCTTGAGAAAACATGTTGTGCTTTGGCTTGGGCCACTGGGCGTTTACGCCAGTATATGTTAAATCATACGACTTGGTTGATATCCAAAATGGATCCAATCAAGTATATCTTTGAGAAACCTACTTTAACTGGGAGGATTGGCCGTTGGCAGATGTTGTTGTCTGAGTATGATATCGAGTATCGAGCTCAGAAAGCTATTAAAGGTAGTATCTTGGTTGACCACTTGGCACATCAACCAATTGAGGATTATCAATCTGTTCAGTACGACTTCCCAGATAAGGATATTCTGTATTTGAAGATGAAAGATTGCAATGAGCCTACACTCAATGAAGGGCCAGAGCCTGGTTCCCGATGGGGTATGGTGTTCGATGGCGTTGTTAATCAATATGGAAATGGTATTGGGGCAGTGATTATTACTCCTCAAGGCACACATTTTCCTTTTACATCAAGGCTAACTTTCAAATGAACGAATAATATGGCAGAGTATGAGGCCTGTATTATGGGTTTGGAAGAATGTATTGATCTTAGGATCAAACATCTTGATGTTTTTGGTGATTCGGCCCTTGTTGTTAATCAGATTAAGGGTGAATGGGAGACGAATCAGCCTAGCCTCGTCCCATACAGAGATTATGCGAGGAGGATTTCAACTTTCTTTACTGAGGTTGACTTCCATCATATTCCTCGAGATGAGAATCAGATGGCAGATGCTCTTGCTACACTTGCTTCGATGATTATGGTGAAATATATGAATGAAGTCACCAATATTACTGTGATGTGCTTGGATAGAACATCTGATGTATTTGCAGTTGAAGAAGTGAAAGATGATAAGCCATGGTATTTTGATATCAAGTGCTTTCTCCAAAGTCAGATGTACCCGCCTGGGGCATTTGTTAAAGATAAGAAGACTTTGAGAAGATTATCTGGCAGTTTCTACCTTCATGGCGATGTGCTTTATAAGAGGAACTTTGACATGGTTCTTCTCAGATGCGTGGATAGACACGAAGCGGACCTGTTGATGACTGAAGTCCATGAGGGTTCATTTGGTACTCATTCCAATGGACATGCCATGGATAAGAAGATGTTGAGAGCAGGCTACTATTGGCTGACAATGGAGTCTGACTGCTGTAAATATGTGAAGAAATGCCATAAGTGTAAAATCTATGCGGATAAGATTCATATTCCCCCGACACTTCGGAATTTTATTTCCTCACCATGGCCTTTCTCTATGTGGGGATTTGAAATGATTGGCATGATAGAGCCTAAGGCGTCAAACACCGTTTTATTCTCGTAGCAATTGATTACTTCACCAAGTGGGTTGAAGCGGCATCATATGTGAATGTGACTAGACAGGTGATTTGAAGTTTATCAGGAATCAACTCATATGCCGTTATGGTGTGCCAGATAAGATCATTACTGATAATGGATCTAACTTGAACAACAAGATGATGAAAGAGTTGTGTAGCGAGTTCAAGATTGTGCATCATAATTCTTCTCCTTATAGACCCAAGATGAATGGGGTTGTTGAAGCTGCTAACAAGAACATCAAGAAGATTATCCAGAAGATGGTTGTTACGTACAAGGATTGGCATGAGATGTTTCCATTTTATTTGCATGGCTATCGTACATCTGTCCGCACTTCAACAGGGGCAACCCCTTTTTCTCTTGTATATGGCATGGAGGTTGTGCTCCCCGTGGAGGTTGAGATCCCATCAATGAGAGTCTTGATGGAAGCCAAGTTGACTGAGGCTGAATGGGTTCAGAGTCGTTATGACCAACTGAATTTGATTGAAGAGAAGAGATTGTCTGCCATGTGCCATGGTTAGTTATATCAGCAAAGGATGAAGAAAGCCTTTGATAAGAAGGTTAAGCCTCGTGTGTTCCGAGAAGGTGACCTCGTGCTCAAGAAAGTTTTGTCTTTCGCGCCCGATTCCAGGGGCAAGTGGACTCCAAACTATGAAGGTCCATATGTTGTTAAGTGAGCCTTTTTAGGCGGTGCTTTGATACTTACAACGATGGATGGGGAGGATTTCACTCGTCTTGTGAATTCAGATGCAGTCAAGAAATACTTCGCCTAAAAAATAAAAACAGAATAGCTCGCTAAGTTGAAAACCCGAAAGGGCGACTTAGGCAAAAATGAGCGTCTCGGTGGATTGAAAATCCGAAAGGGCGGTCCAGGTAAAAGTTAGAGACATAAAAAAAAGAATATATATATCCCGCTAGATTGAGTACCTCACCCTGGGGCAATCTAGGAAAAAATTAGGGATTTGGCAAGTAACTGCATCCTGACAAGACTTTGTTCTACCAGCTGTCGTCTGTCAAAGATTCTCGCTCAGTCATCATCCACTGAAGCTTCAAATACATTGGATTCAGAGTTGGTGGAGAAATGATCATTATGTTCAATGTAGCCTTTTTTCCAATATATATCACCAATTTCAAATTTGTAAAGATCCATGGAGTCACGCCATTTGCGGACTACCATTTATTTGCACTCTTATTTGTTTCTGTTTAACAAATGTTTGCATGTTTTAATTGATAAATATCATTGTTTTAAACAAATAAAATTTTATAAACTGTGTTTAAACAAAGTGAACATTCACAATGACTGAAAGGGTAAATGGAATGTCTTCAGTGCTCTCCCAAGGATAGTACGATCACCAAAAGGGTAAGACATTTGTTCATATTTCTGGCATGTTCGTATACTCTTCATCATCTTTCAATTGTCTCCCCAGTGAGGACAGAGAGGGTGATACATAAACAATTCCCCAGAGAGTCTGGAGTTTTGGTCTTGATCTTCTTAGAGATGTGTATACCTCTAACATCCTCAACTCCCCTGGGATTCTGAGTCTAGCATTTGTGTTTTATCAATCATATGGTTGTCATCCCTTGAGTGGACTGACCTAAAATCCCTTATAGATTGATAAAAGTTGATATGCTATCTATTCATGAGGAAGTTGGTCTTCCCCCAGCATAAATGGAAATCTCCAGCACAATGAGCAGGAATTCCCGGCATGAGTAGAAGTTCTTATTAGGTTAGCTTGCAGTCTCTCCTCAACAAGTTTGCTTACAACTCGTCCCCCAGTAGGATTGCTCACAGCAGAATGTCCCTAGTTAGATCGCCTACAGTCTATCCCCAATGGAGTTGCCCGATCAGAGCCTGATATTTTGTTTCCCCCTCCTTGTTGGAAAATTTCCTCTTAGCAGAGTTGGTGATGAAGATGTTGTATCCATCCCCAGTGGAGCAGTGGTTCTCTTTCCTCCTAGTAGAGATATCTCTCCAGCAGATAAGAGGAAGTGTTTTGATTATTGGAACTTCTGTTTGGTGGTTGTTCCCCACAGAGTTTCATATCATCCCTTGATAAGTTCCCCAGTGGAGTTTCTTCTACGACGGAATCTTATCCGTTTTGAGCTCCCCAGTAGAGTTTCCTCTACGATGGATCTTTTGTCTGTTCAACAGCAAATCCCTGGCGGCGACTCTATAGCTTTCCCAGCGGTGCAGTTTGTTCCTTCTCTCGGTGGCAGAGATGTTTCTTCAACGATTAGAAGAGAATGCTTGATTGATGTGTTTCTGTTTGGTGGTTGTTCCCCACAGAATTTCACATCATCCCCTGATAAGATCCCCAGTAGAGTCCTTCTATGACTGATCTTATCTATATCTCTGCATGTTCCCGAGAATTGTTGGAAGATCCCTAGAAGTTGGTAGTTGTGACCTTTTGCTGATCCCCAACAGTGGTCTCTGATCCTCAGCAGTGGTCTTTATCTCCAATGGTGATTGGTGTTTCAGGGTTTTTGATGCTCCCCACCAGATTGGATTTTTCCTATGGACCTGGCCTTTCTCTTTTGAGATTTACACTGGATGTTCGGACCTATTTGTGTTAGATATGTCTGTTTGTCAGCATTAATCATACATGAACCACGCATATACATGCATAATTATAGCATTCAGATATTCATGTTGCATTCTTTGCCATATATCTTTGCTTGTTATCTCCTGCTAGTGGTGAAATGTTCTTCCCCAAGCAGATGTTTGTGTTTGATCTCTCCATATAGAGTCAACCCTTTCGGCAGAAAATGTCTATCTTTCCTTCATCATTCCCCACTGAGTTATGTCCTCGTGGATGATTATTGCTTTAGTTTCCTCCCTAAATATGCATTGGGATGGAATTACTCCCCTGAGTTATATCCTCATTGGGTTGAGTCTTGTTTGATTGTGTCTCTCTAGTTTGTTTCTAGATTGACTCCTTTCTTGTTTTTCCCCTGTAGTTCCCTATGGTTAGGTTGTTCAATTACTCAGTAACCAGTAAATTGTCCACCTTTCCCCAGTGGAATTTTGTTGGCCTTCTACCCAGTAACCGGTAGTTGTAAGTCCTATTTCTGTGGTTTTCTACCTAGTAACTGGTAGATGTAATCCCCTCTTTGTTGGTTATCTTTATCCAATATTCAGTATTGATATTCCTTCGTGTTTGAGTATACCACCCAGTAGCAGGTGATATATCTTTGGGATCATTGCTTTTATCAATGTATTCCCAGCGAGTCATCTTTCATTTACCCTTGTTTGGTAATGATTGTTTCTCCTTTGGATTGGTCATCATTTTATACCCAGTAACTGGTATCCCGATGTCCTTTCTTTTCGGTCGATTTATCCTTTATTAACCCAGTAACCGGTTGTGGATAATCTTCCATGCGAGTATGTTATCTACGTTCTGACGGTAATAGATAATATATCTTATGCACTCTTCAATCGAAGTCTTTTTCTTCCCCAATTGAGTAAGATTCGTATCTCCTTATGAAATCGAATGTCCATCCTGTAAATTGAGTTTTCTTTTTTCATCCCTCCTTTTTGGATGATGAGTGTCTTGGATATATTCTCAATTCACGTCTGGTTGGTCACCTATTATATGCCCAGTAACCGGTATCCCTGGTGTTCCTTCCTTCTGCTCCCTATTATGACTTTTGTCCCCTGTGGACTCAAATTTTCCTGAGTTGAGATATACCTTTTAGGTCTTCCTCAGATGTTTTGGATGATTGATATCTCTCACCCTTATACCGGTCTTAGATATTCTTTCTCCCTGAGCGTGTTGTTCTCTCACCCTTATACCGGTGTGCGATCACATGTCTCTTTTTGAGTTTTATTACCCAGTAACTGGTAATACCTCATTGTTCCCTCCTCAGCTGAATTCCTTATTGGATATTCCCCATCCGAGTTCGGATTTTTATCCGAAGTATCCTTTGTGGATAGTTTTTCTGTATTGGCATATTCCTCAATACATGCATCTTTGCGTCAGCTCGAGTCCTTCCATTGATTTATTTTCATGGAATCCCTTCGTGTCTCCTAACAAGTTTAAGACGTGACCTGCTCACGCATTTTACCCTTATTTCTCCCCAGAGTCTCTGTCTCCCTAGTGAGCGTATTACTCTTATGTATTTTCAGCTTCTCCTGATTTCTTTTTATTTGTGGCCATATTCCCCCACAGAGTATTAACTTTTTGCATGCATACATCTGCATCATGAGGTCTCTTAGGGACCAAAATTTGTTACTTTGTTATTATTTAAGCCCATTCTACCTCGTCGAGACGAAGATTTTAACCTTCATATCTCCGGCTAGAATGACCTTAAATAGGGGCATCTGTAAGACCCTAATTTTGACCCTAAGATCCCTCATGGTATCATATCATTGCTCATTGCATTGCCTTAAGGATCATAGCTTGTGTGACTCCTTACCCTAGGGTTGGGACTTGTGTGAGTTGGTTTGAGACCACCAAGCATGCTTGAATTGAATATTATTGCTTTTCTTATTGTTTTTTACTAACCAAAAGCACAAAAATATGTCACTAACTTGTTTTGTTTTGAAGCTCAAGCAATCATGAGATACCTTGCTCCTATGAGGCTCCTATACTCAATGAAGTGGCTAGATGAAGATGAAAACAAGTATGACAATGGTTCATAAAGCTCTCAATCATAATATATGTCTCCCAAGTATCTCAATTTTCCAATTTGATCAAGATAAACCAAAGAACTTGAGGATTGTTTCCCAAGGAAACCCTAATTCAACTGTGCATTGACTGTGCCTTGCTCATGAAGCAACCTCAACCTATGATCAAATTCAATCAAGGGAAGTTCTTTCATTCATGATTTTATGCATAAATGAGCCTATGTGAGTGTCTTGAATCATTCATTCATCAAGATTTGATGTTTGGACTTGAGAAGTTGACCAGTCAAGTCATCTGACTATTTTGAGATCCACTGAGACCTAACTTTTGATGTGTTTGTCAAATGAATATGACCCCGAGATAAAAAAGTGTTCTTAAGGACCATATGAACAACTTTCATGTTTATAAAAAATCCATTTGAAACTTCTAAGATCATCATTCATTTCAAAACATTATAGGTCATTTTGACTAAAACCCTAATTTTGGGTCAACTTCCCAAGGACCTAACCTCTTCATTTTTTATGATTCTAAGGTGAGACTAATTGAATTGGAAGTATTAATATGTCTAATTCAAATGTTATGTTGGACAAAATTTCATAATCCTAAAATAAGTACATGTGATAATACAAAACATTATAGGTCACTTTAGACCAAAGCCATTGAATCTTGAAAAAGTCCAACTTTAAGTGCCCATAACTTTCTCATAAAATATCCAAATGATTCAAAATTTAAGTTCAAATTGATCATCTTGAAAATATCTACAACTTTGGTGTTGGAGGATTATCCATTTGAAGCTTGCATCATTGAAACGAAAGGGCTTAAAGTTGGTCACTTTTGGCAAATTTTTCAAAGGCATGTTTTGTACCTCAAACTTCATGGTCAGTTTTCACAATTTTACAAACTCCAAATGGATTTTTGTCCAACATAGATTTTGTTCCTTATGTCAAGACTTTTCCAACCATTACTCACATGCCTATGTTTGGATTTTCTATATGGGACTTTCAAAGAGGGGAACATTTATGCCCAATTATGCATTTCACTTTGAATTTTCATGCACAAGCTATTGCAGTCCCAATTGCACATCCAAACCTTCTCCAAATGAGCTCAGCATTCATTTCCAATTGATTTTGGGCCTCACATGCGCCTGAATAGGCCCATGCATGGAGGACCCAAAGCTTCACGCACACGATTTTCTCCTCACTTGGCATCAACTTCAGCTATAAATACATTGCCTTGCTTCATTCAAATGAACCCTTGATTCAACCTGAAGCTCTGCAAAAATTCAAACCCAACCACACTAGAGGAATTCTGATTTTATTTTCTCAAATTCAAACTTGAATTTCAACTTCCTTGGTTGATCTTCAGTTTCTAATTCCTAAGCCTATCATCATCATCATCATCATCTCCTGATCAAGTTGGAAGCAAGAATTGGAGCAGATCGTGCTGTTTAAAGTTGCACTTCAAAGGTTTATGCTCAAACTGTTTTGATCTATATCTCTTCATATAATGTGATTTGCTTGTGTACAAATGGTTTTCTGAACTCCTCGTGTGAGAGGCAAGCCAATGGTGGCTTTGATTTTGTGAATTGGAACATTTCAGTTTGAACACCTGGAAATTCAAGCTCAGATTTCTCATTCCATAGAAATCTTGAGAGAAATCCAAGGTTACAGGGGTGATGTATATCACCCCAGCTTCATTTTGGTACAAGGCTCATGCATTTTGGTTGAGGTTTGAAAATCTGTAACTGGTGGCCGGAAACTGTTAGCTCATTGGAGAAGACGGTGGTTTCCACCACCGTCCCCACGTGGAGGCCTTGTGTCCATTGGATCTCACATGCATGATCTAATCCTGGCCTTTGTTCTTTATGACTTTTTTTAATTCATGGTGTGATGCATTTTGTCATACCCCAAAATTTGCCCATTAATATTTCAAGACATTTTTTTTCAGGGCACTCCGACTCCTTTTTATGACACTGATCTTAAGGGAACGAAGGCCAGCTCACGAATGACCCAAACTAGCCTGTTCGCTACACGCTCGCCTAGTGATAAAAAGGAGAGAAAAAGAACCAAATGCCAAAGCCCAGCCCAAAGCGCAAGACACAAATGTTGTGCCTGTGACGGACGTCACGGAGGGCGTGACGAGCGTCACGCAAAACAGCCTTGTGACGAACGTCACACATGGTGTGACGAACGTCACACCATCCCCCTACTTTTTGGGCGCAAGTAACGCCTCAGAGACTTGAAGAGACGTTGAGGAGTGTTGGGCCCTATATCCACGCCATGCAATTAGCCACGTTGAAGACCTTTTGGCAGCAGGCAGTTACTTAATGACACCAATATAAATAGCCACTTTGAAAACCTAAAGGGGCCCGGAAGCTTTTCCACATTTTTTTTCCTTTGCCGTTTTCGCTCTTGCATATTTTCTTTTCCAGCAGCTTAGGCATTGTTTTTCCTACGAGTTCTACACTATTTCCCTTGCAATTTCCTATTTCCTTTTTAGCATTTAGTTAATTCTTTTCGCACAATAGTTTCTACAACGGAAACTATTGTGTACCTTTTTACCAGATCTAACCTTACGTTAGGATCTAGTTTATTTCCTTCGTTTTAATTTGTTGTTTAGTTGAAGAATCCAAGAATAAATCCTACCGGCTTGTGGTGGAGTGTTCAGGACTACTGTTTAACTTATTCCGAGTCACCCTAAAGGAAACCCTGAAGGAAAAGCCGGCGGCACCGCTCAATTCGATCCGATCGGCCAATTCAAGGTTGCAATTCAATTGCAAACAGGTTTGCGTTACTATCGCCGCTTTATGTTCCGAATTCACATGTGATACCATAATTGAATTCATAAATATATTTGAGGTTTTGCATGTGGACTTAAGTATGCCTGGATACCTTGAATTGTTGTAATGGATGCCGCTGTTTTTCGCTCTGTTTTGATCTTTGCCCATCTGACCTGTTTTATCATAACCATGCTCTGTTTACCTGATACTATTACTGCTTTGGTGCAACTCTTGATTGCATCCTGATTGGTATTCTAACCCGTTTGCTGAATTTTGTAAAGGCTCACATATCCCAGGAAAAGAGTGCTGTTTAGGCCTTCCACTTTATTTGTGGGATACCCTTGTGAAGATCTACCCTAAATTGCTTAATTAATTTTAATGTATTAATTTTAATGTGGAGATTCATCCTGGCTACCTAATTAATTGTAAAAATTTTTCCTTTAAATAAGTGATCTTGGACCTCTCTTTTGCCTTACGATATTACGGTATTACGGTCATGTCCCGCGAATGTGGGGATACCCTTAGCAAAGACCCTTCGATTAAATCATCATGTCCCTTTAAAATAAATCATAGTCCCTCGGATGTTGCCTTCGAATATATGATTTTGTCCCTCGATGACCCTTCGGTGTAGCCTACGGTTAAATGATGATCGTCCCTCCGAATGCTAAGGTATCCTTACAACTGTTGCCTTCAATGACCTATCGATGACCCTACGATGACCCTTTTACATCCAAAGGATAAAACTACTTACTTCTCAATAGTAAGGACAGTTTTACCCTCATAAGGATAGGAAACGTTCATAACGACCTTAGGAAGGTATAACTCTCAATTGCTGGATCATAACCTAAAACATTTTCCACCCCTCACACTTTGCAAATCCTAGAAAATCACCACTTGGTATACATTCATACTAGAATCATTACCAAGTTACATTTTTCTAAACCGTTTTCAAAATCAAACGAGATAAATACTTTGTATACATTCACACGAGAATCATTACAAAGTTAAACTCTCTTTTCGAAACATTTTTTAAACAATTCACGAACACTTTTCAGACAAAAATATAAGTGATCCAGCAATTAAGAGCCCATGGATAACCATGGATACAAAGGGTGCTAATACCTTCCCTTTGTATAATGTACCTCCCGAACCCAAAATCTATTGAGGTCTTTCCTGTTCTTTTCCACCTTTCCTTATTGGATAAAAGAAAAGTCGGTGGCGACTCTTGCTATCCGCGACATTGCGATAAAAAGCAAAACACCCCAAGTCAGTTCACCGTATGACAGAACTGGCGACTCTGCTGGGGACTCGTTACAAGAGAGGTTACCTTAAAAAACAAGATCACTTATTTAAAATTGTCTGATTTACTTTTAAGGGATTGCTTGGGTATTCTTGAGTGAAAGATCCTACACCCGGATCTAGTGTACCTTAGGTAAGTAGCAATAGATCATCGCGACTATCCGGCGTATACTGGAATGGTTAAAATGATGGCTACGGTTAATGTGACACTTTGGATGTCCTGATGTTCCTCATGTTTACTTGAGGAAAAATTTGGCATCTGCGTGGTGTCATTAAAGCATTAACCAGACTTTTAGAACCCTAATTGACTCATCCTGGCCATTAGAAAGTAGTGAGATAACTGACTTCGGTTCCGACTGGGGTTGGTTGAGACTCGATACTACACTCCTTGAGATTGGACTTTAGGGAAGCTTCGGTCAACCACTTGGTGTTGCACTGAAGTGGACTTGAGGGAAGGTCAATGATTGGAGATCCTTTTAGAACCCGGTTACTATTCTAGGACAGGTTGAACCAACTAAACTTCAGTGGGGAGGGTACTTACCTATGGAACTCATGCAAGCCTTAAACCTAGGAATGATGGTTGTGTGACTTGCTTGCGCTTGTTATTTATGTAACCTCATAACATCATAACATCATAACATCATGACATCATAACATTGTACTAACCATTTCAAGGACTTAGGGATTTAACTTTGCTCTGTTTTGTAAAGCTATGGCTCCCAGGAAGACCATCCGGATTAATCTTGTAGCAATCTCTCCTCAACTCAAGAACTTAGTGTCAGAACTTTCCGATCATGCCCAGTTCATCAAGAAACACGGTTCTCTCCTCAATTTGGTTACCACTGGTTTCAAAGAAGATATGATGAGAGTTTTATTCCAGTTCTTCGACCCTAAACATCATTGCTTCACATTCCCAGATTATCAGTTGGTACCTACACTGGAAGAATTCTCCAGACTGCTTGGGATACCTATCCTTGATCAAATACCTTTCAGTGGTTTAGAAAAGGTTCCGAAGTCTGAAGAAGTTGCTGCAGCTTTACACATGACGAAGTCCGACATTGAAGCTAATTGGGTAACAAGGAGTGGAGTTAAGGGTTTACTTGCCAAATTCCTGACAAATAAGGCCCGAGAATTCTTAAAAGTTATGAATGTCCGTGCTTTCGAAGACATCCTGGCATTGCTAATCTATGGCTTGGTGTTATTCCCTAATCCAGACCAATTCATAGACATGAATGCTATTAAGATATTTCTCACTCATAACCCTGTACCTACCTTGCTGGGAGACATTTTACATTCCCTCCACACTCGTACCATGAAGAAGCAAGGGACTCTCATGTGCTGCATACCTTTATTGTCTAGGTGGTTTATTTCGCACCTTCCCCAATCAGTCTTGAAGAATGAGCAGAATTTGAGATGGTCTCAAAGGATAATGTCGCTCTCCCACCCAGACATCCATTGGTGTCCCCAACCCAAAGAAAACGTCATCATCATTGACCGTTGTGGAGAGTTCCCTAACGTACCACTCCTGGGGATAAGAGGAGGCATTACTTATAACCCAGCTTTAGCCCTACGTCAATTCGGTTATGCTCGAAGAGATGGTCCACATGAAATAATTATCCAAGGCATTGTGTTTGACTATGACAACGACTCTCAAGGTCTCCGTCAAAAGTTTGTACGAGCTTGGGGCATGGTGAAAAGAGGTACTTTAGGATAGAAAAACTCTATTCCTATGGAACCTTATCTCAGATGGGTACGCGCCAGAGCTCGTGAGCTTGTCATGCCATATCTTGCCGTCGGACCGCTGATTGTTGAAACAGGAGTTGAAGGAGGTACTCCTCAGACCATTCCTTATCCAGATATGCCTACCAACGTTGAAGAATTGAAGAAATCTTGGATCCAGTTGAGAGAGGAAAGGGATACTTTTGAAGCTCAGTTCGGGGCAGAAAGGAAGAAAGTATTGGAGCTCACCAACCAGCTTAATGAGGAACGAAGACTCAATGCGTATCTCCGTCCAAAAAGAAGCCGTCCCTGGGAGACTTGAGCTTTCATTGTATTTTGTTATTTTGTTGTAATGAACATTGATTAAAGAAATTATTAATAAAAATTCCCTTTTTCTTCTTTGTTGGTTTACGCAAAGTTAAATTCCAAAGTCCTTGAAAACATGTCATACATTGCATAGCATAACATAACATTGCATAACAGGTATTCTAAAGAATCAGTGTTCTCACGGTCTTCCTATTGCAAACAGAAAAATGGATCTCGAACAAACTGTCAAAGATCTCCAGACTCAGAATGCTCAATTCCAGGAGATGATGCTAAGCTTATCCAAGGGGCAGGAGGAACTGAAGGCTCTTTTGCTCGAAAAGAAGAAAGACAAGAAAGCTGTGAGTTTCATTAACCCGGGAAGAAGGCGTAAAGGACAGGCCGCAACAGTCAAGTTTGGAATCCCGAATGGTCCAGAAGAGGGGGCGGAGAATGATTCAGAGGAAGAGAATGCTGATTTCTCCAACCCTGAGGATGACGATGAAGAGTATGAAAATGAACAGTACTCTCCAAGAGATGATAAGTACAAGTTGCTGGAAGAACGTATGCTAGCTATGGAGGGTCAGAAGGCGCCCGGTCTGGATTTCGAAAGTTTGGGTCTGGTCTCCGATGTGACCATTCCTCGCAAATTCAAAATCCCCACTTTCACTAAGTACGATGGTGCGTCTTGTCCTCAGATGCATCTGAGAGCTTATGTGAGAAAGATTCAGCCGCATACCACAGACAAGAAGCTATGGATCCATTTCTTCCAAGAGAGCCTGTCTGGCACACAGTTGGAATGGTATTATCAGCTCGAGAGCTCTGACATCCGCACTTGGACTGATTTAGCAACAACTTTCTATAAATAGTACCAGTATAACTCTGAACTAGCACCTACCCGGCTACAGTTGCAGAATATGACTATGGGATCTAAAGAAAGCTTTAAGGAATATGCTCAAAAGTGGAGGGATTTGGCTGGCAGAGTCAAACCCCCTATGACTGACAGAGAATTGGTGGACATGTTCATGGGCACACTGACCGACCCATTCTACAGCCATCTACTGGGAAGTTCTTCATCAGGTTTCACTGAACTTATATTAACAGGTGAACGTGTTGAAAGCGGCATCCGAAGTGGAAAGATACAGGCGGCTACCTCTGCAAGCACCAAAAGGTCCTATCAGGGGAGGAACGAATCAAATGCTGTGTACGGTCAAAAGGGTCGTAACAAGAAAAACCATGACCACGACATTGGAGCAGTTACGATTGCAGCACCACCATCTCAAAACTTCCAGCCCAAACAAGACAGGCCAAGAAGGCAGTTTACCAGGATCAATATGACCTTGGCACAGGCACTGCAGGGAATGCTAAAGGCAAATTTGATCACCCTCAGAGATCCTCCTACGAATCCCAACACTACTTCTTCTCGTTATAACCCTAATGCCAGGTGTGCATATCACTCCGATAGCCCCGGGCATGATACAAACGATTGCTGGTCATTGAAGAATAAGATTCAGGATATGATCGAAGCTGGAGAAATTGAGTTTGAGCCTCCGGAGACTCCTAATGTCATCACTGCTCCTATGCCTAACCATGACAAGACTGTTAATGCTATGGATGACGATTCTCACATTTCCAATGTGGCGGACTTAACATCTCCTCTCCCGATCATAAGGAGGAATTTATTGCAAGCTGGTTTATTTCCAGGTTGTGCTGAAGATTGCAATCTCTGCATATTCCGGCCCGAGGACTGTTTGAAATTGAAGAATGGTATTCAACGGCTGATGGATGATCGTACAGTTCTCTTCGAAAGGATACCTAAGGCGGAAAATCCCATTGAAGAAATATCTGTGATTGCTAGGTCCAAAATGCCAGTGAAGATTACCGCTACCAGGGCGCCTGTGAAGATTACTGCTGAACCCAGGGTTGCTCCCCTCATCATCACTGCACCTGGCCCGATCCCGTATTCCTCAAGCAAAGCTATTCCGTGGAATTATGGCGGTGATGTTTACGTCCATGGCGTGAAGCAAGTAAATAATGCTGCTAACACTAGTGGCATTGTTGGGACTAGTAAAATCACTCGAAGCGGAAGGATCTTCTCTCCAGAAATCTCACCTCCTGTCCTTGAAACTCGAGGAAAGGAACCAGTCAATCCTTCTCAGTCAGAGACACCGGTCGAAGTTACTCCCGAAGATGTTGCCAAACAGGAAATGGAAGAAGTGCTGAAAATCATTCGCAAGAGTGATTTTGATGTTGTAGAACAGTTGGGGCATACCCCGTCTAAGATCTCGATGTTATCCTTGCTGTTATCTTCTGAACCTCATGCCAATGCATTGATAAAATTCTTGAAGACGGCTCATGTGCCTCAGGAAACATCTGTCGATCAGTTCGAAAATTATGTTGCTCACTTGGCTGTTGACAATGGCCTAGGCTTTTCCGATGCTGACCTGACACCAGCGGGAAAGAATCACAATAAAGCCCTGCATATCTCCATTGAGTGTAGGGGAATCACTTTGTCTCATGTGTTGATCGATAATGGCTCTTCCTTGAATGTGCTGCCGACAGCTGTGCTGGATAAGCTGGATTGTAAAAGCATTGAACTGAAACCTAGTGACATTGTGGTACGTGCTTACGATGGTGCGAAAAGTGTTGTCCATGGAGAAGTAGTCCTTCCTATCAAGATAGGACCTCAAGTCTTCAACACTACCTTCCACGTAATGAACATTCGTCCTGCCTATTCCTGCTTGCTGGGACGTCCTTGGCTTCATGGGGCAGGTGCTGTAGCTTCATCTCTCCATCAAAAGCTGAGGTATCCAACGGAGGGCAGGATTGTCACTGTGTGCGGGGAAGAAGAGTATATTGTCAGTAGTGTGCATACCTTCAGATACGTCGAGATGGATGGTGAATTCTTTGAGACTCCGACTCAGTCATTTGAAGTAGTTCCTCCGACCAATCCTGTCCTTAAGCCAACTCCCTGTGTACCCAAGGTTATTCGTGCTCCTCCTGCTATGATTTCTCTGAAGGACGCTCAAGCCGTGGTTGAAGATGGTGGTCGTACTGGCTGGGGTCAATTGATCAACGTACCGTACAAGTCTGACAAATTTGGTCTGGGATTTAACTCTGAAAAGATGGTCAAAGATCAAATTAATGCTGTAGAAGATGCTGATAGCGATTGCGATCTGGATAGCTGGATTTTCCCAACAATTGGTGACGGACTCAATAATTGGAAGGCTGAAGACACTATCCCGATTTCCTTTAGTCAGGAGTAATTGTTATTGTCTATTTTAGTGTTACAATTTTTTTTTTTACAATTGAACTTCTCCAAGCATTGTGTCTATGCCCGGGGCACAATAGCTAATTTGTTAAGGGTTTTGTCATCTTCATAAGCATATTCATATTCAATAAATCAATGGACTTTTTGCATTCAAATATTGCGCTTTTTATCTTTTCTGTCATCTTCCAAACGAGCTATGTTTTCTTACACACACTCACGTAACGAATTGCAGATCCATACCCACTCTGGATCCTGTTGACAATAGTTCTACTACTGTTCATTATGACTTTGAAAATCCGATCTACCAAGCCGAGGATGGAAGTGAGGAAGATTGTGAAGTACCTGGAGAACTTGCCAGACTCTTACTACAGGAAGAGAGGACTATACAGCCGCATGAAGAGTCAATCGAAATTGTAAACCTGGGTACTGAAGTGGACAAGAGAGAAGTCAAAATAGGAGCAGGCTTGGAAAACAGTGTCAAAGAAAGATTGATTCAGATGTTACATGACTATGTAGAGATCTTTGCCTGGTCTTATGAAGACATGCCCGGATTGGATACTGATATAGTAGTGCATCGTTTGCCAACAAAGGAAGATTGTCGTCCTGTTAAGCAAAAGGTTCGCCGCATGCGTCCTGAAATGTCTGAGAAAATCAAAGCCGAGGTTATGAAACAATTTGATGCAGGTTTTCTGGCTGTTACTTCTTATCCTCAATGGGTTGCTAATGTGGTACCAGTGCCAAAGAAGGATGGTAAGGTGCGAATGTGTGTAGATTACCGAGACCTAAATAAAGCGAGTCCCAAGGATGACTTTCCACTCCTGCACATTGATGTTCTGGTAGATAACACCGCTCAACACAAGGTGTTCTCATTCATGGATGGATTCTCAGGTTACAACCAGATTAAGATGGCGCCTGAGGACATGGAGAAAACTACGTTTGTGACGCAATGGGGCACGTTCTGTTATAAAGTAATGCCATTTGGTTTAAAGAATGCAGGGGCAACGTACCAGCGTGCTATGGTGGTTTTGTTCCATGATATGATCCATCATGAAATAGAAGTATATGTGGATGACATGATAGCCAGATCTCATACTGAGGAGGAACATCTCGATCATTTGTACAAATTGTTTGAGAGGTTGAAGAAATACAAGCTAAGATTGAACCCGAACAAATGCACCTTTGGAGTAAGATCCGGTAAACTCCTGGGATTTATTGTCAGTGGTAAAGGGATTGAGGTTGACCCGGATAAGGTGAAGGCTATTCAAGAAATGCCAGTTCCCCGTACGGATAAAGAAGTCAGAGGTTTCTTGGGACGGTTGAACTACATTGCCCGATTTATCTCCCATTTGACCGCCACTTGCAAACCCATTTTCAGATTACTGAGGAAAAATTAAGAGATGATATGGAATGAGGAATGTCAAGAAGCTTTTGACAAAATCAAGAAATATCTTCAAGAACCTCCGATCCTGATGCCACCGGTTGAAGGAAGACCTCTAATCATGTATTTGACCGTGTTAGAAAATTCAATGGGGTGTGTGTTGGGGCAACATGACGAGTGTGGTCGAAAAGAGCATGCCATATACTACCTTAGCAAAAAGTTTAACGACTGTGAAACAAGATACTCACTGCTCGAGAGAACTTGCTGTGCTTTGGCCTGGGCTGCTTGCCGACTAAGACAATACATGTTGAATCATACCACTTTATTGATTTCTAAGATGGATCCTATCAAATACATATTTGAGAAACCCGCTCTCTCCGGAAGAATAGCAAGATGGCAGATGATTCTAACAGAGTACGACATCCAGTATACTACCCAGAAAGCAATCAAAGGAAGCGTGCTAGCCGATCATTTGGCTCATCAAGCAGTGGATGATTACCAATCTATGAATTTTGAGTTCCCAGATGAGGATGTCATGCTTGTTACTGATTATGAAGAACCTGGACCGGATGAAGGACCCGAACTAGGATCCCGATGGACTATGGTTTTCGATGGGTCTTCTAATGCATTGGGCAATGGTGTTGGTGTGGTAATCATCTCTCCCGAGGGTTACCATACGCCTTTCACTGCTAGACTATGTTTTCATTGTACCAATAATATGGCTGAGTATGAAGCATGTATTTTGGGACTCAAGGCTGCTATAGACCGGCGGGTCAAGTTTTTGAGTGTGTACGGAGACTCAGCATTAGTAATCAGTCAGATCAAAGGAGAATGGGACACTAAACATCCGAATCTCATCCCTTATCGAGAGAAGGTGTTGTCACTAATCCCATACTTTGGAGAGATTACATTCGAACATATCCCACGAGAAGAGAATCAGTTGGCAGACGCATTGGCTACCATGTCATCTATGTTCAGAGTCAGATGGGACAATGAAGCTCCCATGATCACCATTGGGCGATTGGATGAACCTGCACATTGTTGTGAGCTTAATACTGATGAAGTGGAAGAGAAACCTTGGTTCCACGAAGTAAAAAGATATTTAGAAACTCAGGAGTACCCTGAGGGGGCATCTATCAATGACAGAAAATTCCTGAGGAAGTTCTCTGCTAAATTCTTTTTGAGTAATGGAGTATTATACAAACGTAACCACGATTCGACTTTGCTTCGCTGTGTGGATAAAAAGGAAGCAGAAAAGATTATGGGAGATATGCACGACGGTATTTTTGGGACTCATTCTAGTGGACATACGATGGCCAAGAAGATTCTGAGATCAGGGTATTATTGGTCTACCATGGAAGCTGATTGCCACCATCACTCCAGAACCTGTCACAAGTGTCAGATCTATGCGGACAAAGTACATGCACCTCCTGCTCCATTGAACGTGTTGACCGCACCTTGGCCCTTTGCAATGTGGGGCATTGACATGATTGGAGAGATTAAACCTACTGCTTCTAACGGGCATCGTTTCATCCTTGTTGCTATTGATTACTTTACAAAGTGGGTAGAGGCCGCCTCATTCGCTTCTGTCACCAAGAATGTGGTGGCACGATTCATCAAGAATAATCTCATTTGTCGATATGGCATACCTGAAAGAATTATCACTGACAATGGTACTAATTTGAACAACAAGATGATTACTGAACTCTGCACGCAGTTCAACGTAAAGCACCGTAACTCTTCTCCGTACCGACCAAAGATGAATGGCGCTGTAGAAGCTGCTAATAAGAATATCAAGAAGATCATACAAAAGATGACGGTGACGTACAAAGACTGGCATGAGATGTTACCGTTTGCTCTTCACGGCTATCGCACTTCAGTACGCACTTCGACAGGAGCAACTCCTTTCTCTTTAGTCTACGGAATGGAAGCCGTTTTACCAGTGGAAGTTCAGATTCCCTCTCTACGAATCATGAAAGAGGCGGGCTTAGATGAAGATGAATGGATTCAGACTCGACTCGACCAGATGAACTTGATCGATGAGAAGAGACTTGCGGCTGTGTGTCATGGACAGATATATCAGAAGCGCATGACCCAGGCATTTAACAAAAGAGTCAAGAGACAGGTGTATCAAATCGGCGACTTGGTGGTCAAGCGTATCATTCTACCGCAAGGTGATCCCAGAGGCAAGTGGACTCCCACATACGAAGGGCCATTTGTGGTTAAGAAAGTATTCTCTGGTGGAGCCATGATACTAGCTACAATGGACGGCAAAGACTTCCCGCATCCCGTGAACGCAGACATAGTCAAAAAATACTACGCATAAAAGAGACCCGCTAGGTCGACGTATCTAGGCAAAAGTAAGGGCATCCCGGCGAACCAAAAGGGTTCGGGCAAAATTTAGGGATAAACATAAAAAAAAAATGTACACCCGGCAAGTCGAAAACCTGAAAAGGCGGCTTGGGCAAAAAGGGGTATCCTGGTGGACTGAAAACCTGAAAAGGCGGTCCAGGCAAAAATTAAGGATTAAAGCGTATGACTATGTCCCGTTCTCAGACAACTTCATCCAAGTTCAAAGGACTGAACAAGCTAATCACTTCTATCCGACAGCGGGAGATGAGAGGCTTGAAGACATAATGACAGTAGTGGAATTAAAGTCAATAGGACGTTTTCGGCATAGCTTTCTCTTTGTTTTCTTGACGATTTCCTCTTACTAGGATTTCTGTCTCCTTGTACACAAATTGCCTGTTTATAGGCCCTCTTTCGAAATCAATATAATTTTAGTTTCAAAAAAATGCTTTTGTTTTACTTTCTCTGTTTTGTTTGCATAAACGTCCATTGATTTAATTCGAATTAATATATGCATTTGGATATGATCGATGTTTACCCAAAAATGCGTGCATAAACTAGAAATAGCGATTACTACTAGACTTCAGGATCGAGGAGAAGGTCTAATCATGCTTTCCAATGAATCCGTTGCTAATCCTATTCCCCCAGCAAAGCCAGTTATTTTCCAGAAGAGGTCGGCATCACCAGACGGACTGGTCGTCTCTTCTATCCCCAGCCAGGCCCTGTTGAGTGTTTCCATCGTCAGACGAAAGTCAAGCATCCCTGGCTAAGAAAGGGTCATCGATACCAGTATCTCCCAACCGGAAGATTGAGATTTGTTTTCCCCAGTAGAGTCCTCTGGAAGAACTTTTCAGATGCATAATTCATTCATTACATCATTTCACAGCATACGCATGCATACATCGTTCGTAGTTATGTTCGCAGGCATAAAACATCTCATGCATCATGACATAGCATGAAGCTAACTTTATTTTTCAGGTCAATTATCCTCCTGACACAGTCAAAACAAAGGTCCATTCAGACGGGCATCTTTATCTAGTACATTCAAGATTTAACTATATCCCTCAGATATTGCCTAGCCTACGGTATATTCCGAGGTGCAGTCTAGCGTACGACTACTTTCTTCTTCAGATACATCTTTCAGATATACTCCGTGTCAACATTCATTCCGACATCTTCCTAACGGTGGCATCTATAAGTACATCCCAGACATTCATTGCAAATACAACATATACAAATACTAGCAGATATAGCCTAGCGTACGGTTCATTCTGATTCAGCTCAACATATGGCTCCTTCAACTCAGATACGATCTAGCGTACGATCCATTCTGATCTTCAACCACTCAAATACAGTCTAATGTACGACCAAGTTAGACCTTCAAATGCGGCTCAAATACGGTCTAATGTACGACCCAGTTAAACCCTTCAAGTCCTCAAATGCTGCCTAGCATACGGTACATTTCTGAAGTGTAGTCTAGCGTATGACTACCCCCTTCATCATCAGGTACAGCCTAACGGACGGCTCAGTCTACAGCTCAGATACGATCTAGCATACGATCCATTCTGATCCTTCACCCCCAGTAACGATACAGCCTAACGGACGGCTCGTTCCGCAACTCAGATACGATCTAGCGTACGATCCATTCTGATCCTTTATCCCCAGCAGTGTATGACTCATTCGGATTCTTATCTTATTTTGATTCGGCACAACATATTACTCCTCCAACAATACGGTCTAGCGTACGACCCATTCGGATCTTCATTCCTCAGATACTACCTAGCGTACGGTACATCCCGAGGTGTAGTCTAGCGTACGACTACTTTTCGTCAGATACAGCCTAACAGACGGCCCATTCTGTAGCTCAGATACGATCTAGCGTATGATCCATTCTGATCTGTTATCTCCAGCGGCGTATGACCCAATCTAACTCCCTAGTGAAGTCGACGGCCTAATGAATGACTCACTATACGGGCTAGCATATGACCCAGTGACACCCATGACTTCAGATATCTTCTAACGTACGACGTACTCTGAAGCTCTCATCATCAAACTTCCTAGATGGCATCTTTAAGCCCATCTCCGTCAAGACTAACTAATTGACAAGTGCAAATTTTTGGGGCGTTCTAAGTGTTCAATAATCTTCCACCTCCAGACCACGAATGGCGTACATACCATTCTGACTCTCTCGGTTCAAGAATATTGAACAGGGGCAGCTGTCATACCCCAAAATTTGCCCATTAATATTTCAAGACATTTTTTTTCAGGGCACTCCGACTCCTTTTTATGACACTGATCTTAAGGGAACGAAGGCCCAGCTCACGAATGACCCAAACTGGCCTGTTCGCTACACGCTCGCCTAGTGATAACATGAAATTATTTGGAAGCACAAGTAAAAATGGAGGAAAAGAGGTGCAAAAAGGAGAGAAAAAGAACCAAATGCCAAAGCCCAGCCCAAAGCGCAAGACACAAATGCTGTGCCTGTGACGGACGTCACGGAGGGCGTGACGAGCGTCACGCAAAACAGCCTTGTGACGAACGTCACATATGGTGTGACGAACGTCACACCATCCCCCTACTTTTTGGGCGCAAGTAACGCCTCAGAGACTTGAAGAGACGTTGAGGAGTGTTGGGCCCTATATCCACGCCATGCAATTAGCCACGTTGAAGACCTTTTGGCAGCAGTCAGTTACTTAATGACACCAATATAAATAGCCACTTTGAAAACCTAAAGGGGCCCGGAAGCTTTTCCACATTTTTTTTCCTTTGCCGTTTTCGCTCTTGCATATTTTCTTTTCCAGCAGCTTAGGCATTGTTTTTCCTACGAGTTCTACACTATTTCCCTTGCAATTTCCTATTTCCTTTTTAGCATTTAGTTAATTCTTTTCGCACAATAGTTTCTACAACGGAAACTATTGTGTACCTTTTTACCAGATCTAACCTTACGTTAGGATCTAGTTTATTTCCTTCGTTTTAATTTGTTGTTTAGTTGAAGAATCCAAGAATAAATCCTACCGGCTTGTGGTGGAGTGTTCAGGACTACTGTTTAACTTATTCCGAGTCACCCTAAAGGAAACCCTGAAGGAAAAGCCGGCGGCACCGCTCAATTCGATCTGATCGGCCAATTCAAGGTTGCAATTCAATTGCAAACAGGTTTGCGTTACTATCGCCGCTTTATGTTCCGAATTCACATGTGATACCATAATTGAATTCATAAATATATTTGAGGTTTTGCATGTGGACTTAAGTATGCCTGGATACCTTGAATTGTTGTAATGGATGCCGCTGTTTTTCGCTCTGGTTTGATCTTTGCCCATCTGACCTGTTTTATCATAACCATGCTCTGTTTACCTGATACTATTACTGCTTTGGTGCAACTCTTGATTGCATCCTGATTGGTATTCTAACCCGTTTGCTGAATTTTGTAAAGGCTCACATATCCCAGGAAAAGAGTGCTGTTTAGGCCTTCCACTTTATTTGTGGGATACCCTTGTGAAGATCTACCCTAAATTGCTTAATTAATTTTAATGTATTAATTTTAATGTATTAATTTTAATGTATTAATTTTAATGTGGAGATTCATCCTGGCTACCTAATTAATTGTAAAAATTTTGCCTTTAAATAAGTGATCTTGGACCTCTCTTTTGCCTTACGATATTACGGTCATGTCCCGCGAATGTGGGGATACCCTTAGCAAAGACCCTTCGATTAAATCATCATGTCCCTTTAAAATAAATCATAGTCCCTCGGATGTTGCCTTCGAATATATGATTTTGTCCCTCGATGACCCTTCGGTGTAGCCTACGGTTAAATGATGATCGTCCCTCCGAATGCTAAGGTATCCTTACAACTGTTGCCTTCAATGACCTATCGATGACCCTACGATGACCCTTTTACATCCAAAGGATAAAACTACTTACTTCTCAATAGTAAGGACAGTTTTACCCTCATAAGGATAGGAAACGTTCATAACGACCTTAGGAAGGTATAACTCTCAATTGCTGGATCATAACCTAAAACATTTTCCACCCCTCACACTTTGCAAATCCTAGAAAATCAGCACTTGGTATACATTCATACTAGAATCATTACCAAGTTACATTTTTCTAAACCGTTTTCAAAATCAAACGAGATAAATACTTTGTATACATTCACACGAGAATCATTACAAAGTTAAACTCTCTTTTCGAAACATTTTTTAAACAATTCACGAACACTTTTCAGACAAAAATATAAGTGATCCAGCAATTAAGAGCCCATGGATAACCATGGATACAAAGGGTGCTAATACCTTCCCTTTGTATAATGTACCTCCCGAACCCAAAATCTATTGAGGTCTTTCCTGTTCTTTTCCACCTTTCCTTATTGGATAAAAGAAAAGCCGGTGGCGACTCTTGCTATCCGCGACATTGCGATAAAAAGCAAAACACCCCAAGTCAGTTCACCGTATGACACATTTGACTGTGGACCATGGTACGCGCGCGCTTCTGAACCCTTGGATGTTGCCACGTCAATTAATGAATTGATCCAAGGGGCGTTGATTTTTCTCTTTTTCTAATTTTTGTTTTATTTTCTTTTATTCCATTTATTTTCAAAAACTCATAACTCTTTTATTTGGAATCCCAAAAATATGAGAACAATTGCAAAAAATTTCTTTTAAAATCTAGTTTCATAATCTGATTTTTAATCATTTTTGTGATTCCATTTAATATTTTTTGTGAATTGTTTTGTTTTTAATAGTTTTTAATTCATTTTAAATACTTTTTGATATCCAAAAATTCCAAAAATATTTTATTAACACATATGGATGATGATAAGTCTATGAAAAATATTCTCATTAATTTTTTAATTGATTGGAGATTTATTTGAGATTTTAGTTCATTTGTATTATTTTTCTTGATTTTTAATTGTTTAAAAATAGTTTTTGTTTTCAAAAAATGTTGAGAAAATTTGTCAAACTTTGTTTGACCATGTTAGACTTATGATGATTCAATTGGACTTATCCAAGTTGATTGGAATTGAGTTTGAAGTTTGACCATACTTTGTTCATTTTATTTTATGTATTATTTTAATTCCAAAAAATACCAAAAATATGTTTGACCTTTATTGACTTCTAATCTTCATTTCACTTCTGTTTACCATTGATTGATGTTGATTTCATTCACATTTGATCATTGTGTTTTGATTATGTCATTTGAATTCTTCTTTATCCATTTCATTTCATCTTCATCTTCTTCTTCTTTTTCTTTTGGCCAATGAGTTAGTGATTTGTGGTTAGCCTTGACATATGAGGGGCTTAACCTTCTTTGATCCAAATCAAATTCAACTTGATCAAAGATCAAGTGAATTGCTTTGTGTCCAAGATAAGTTGCTTCTTGGTCAAGCAAAAAACCTAAAATCCATACAAGGCCTTTCCTTCATTTCTTTTGGCATGAAAAGTTGTAGGAGCTTGGCTTACTAGTCATGATCTCTAACTTGTGTTTATTTGCCTATAGTTTTATTGACCGGCCTCAGATAGGTGTGACTACTACATTAGTCCACTTACGATTGCTTAACATAGCGCTAAATTGCCTTATGGCACACTAACATTAACTACTAACACTAACTTTAATTCAAGCATTTAATTCTTGCAATTTACTTTAATACAATTTAATTTCTTGCTCATTTATTCATATTGCCTTTTTCCTTTGCTCACTTGAGCTCATATTTTATATTTATGCTATTTTCCTTTTGCTCACTTGAGATCATTATTGTGAATAAATATATTGTTGCTTTGTGCTTGTTTTGTGATTGTTTGTGTGAACCTAATGCAAAAAGGAGAAAGGACTTAGAATTAGGACCTTACCTATGCTTAAAGGAGTTCAAGAGAAACTAGGTCTAATGCCTTTAGAATGCTAAATTTGTTGAAGAGCAACTAGGCCTCATGCCTTTAGAATGCTAAATCTTAAAGTTTACTTCAAAGGACCCCAAATCCAAAACTCTTTCTTTGTCCATTTTTTCTTATTTGTGTTGTGAACCTTTTGATTTGTTTGTTCTTGTGTGATAGGGATTCCAATCTTGAGATAGTAAGAAGGACCATTGTCATGAATAGCCAAGCTAAGAGAGACAAGCCAAGTGGAGATCCTAGGAGCTTGATTGAATATTTGTTTAATTGCTTGAGTTAATTGCTATGTCCAAAGGAAAGGAGCATCTTGAATCATCTTTAAGATCTCAAGAAAGGAACTCCAAGGGTTTTAATCTCTTCTCTCCCCTTTGCATGTTTAGGACTAGCCCTTATCTTCTTCTTTCCACTCTAACCGAAGCCAAACTCATTTTTGTGAAAGCATTGACATTGTTTTTCAAAATAGAAACCTAGGCCATATGCCTTTGATTTTTTTCAAACTCTTTTCACTAATACCCATTATAAATGAACTCTAATTCATACTTTGACCTCATTTTATGAATACTTCTAACTTGTAAATTCAACTCACTTCAAGTGATTTTTTTGGTTCCAATGACCACCTTTGATTAAAAACTTTTTTCATAAACATTAGACATAAGTTTGAGTTATCATAGTGGTTGATGTAAACCTCACCTTATCCTTAGTGATTGGACTATAAGTCTTCCATACTTATTATAGGGTGGATCCCTCACTAGTATGTTGAAGCTCTCCTCATATGGTGGATTGTTGGTTTAGGTTGAGTTTTCTCCCTTTGCTAAAAAAAGACCTTAAGGCTTTTGATCAAATCAATTCACCCATATTTTGAGATTTTTACCCCGAACTACAAGGTTTTGATCCTACCTTTTGTGATGGTACGTAGGCAATGGGTTCATCCATTCAAACAACAAATTGTAAATAATGTATATTCTTTTCTCATCCCCCCAATCTTGTTTGCACAAATCTTTTCACAAATATCAACCTACAATACACTTTGCAAAAAGGGCTCCCTTAGAGTACTAAGGATGTTTTGGATGCTTAAAACCTTCCCATTGCATAACCAACCCCCTTACCCAGATCTCTGACATTTTTATTAGTTTTTGATTTGATAAAACTTCTCGGTTTTTGTTCGCTATCTAACCTTTCCCTTGGATAAATAGAAGTGCGGAAGCGACTCGAATTGTATGCTTACTTTTGATTTAGTCAATAAATCTAAAGGTAACGAATACCCCGCTACAACCTTCAAATTGCTGGATTCACCAGACTAACACTTTGGAGCACTAACCGGTTCTACAGCAGGCACTCCCACCTTCTTACTGAATGTTGATTCTTCCTTATCTTTTGGGAACACCGGCCTAAACACTCGACCGCTATGGGTCACCTTAGTAACATCAGCAATACTCACTACAGAACTGGTCGTAGGCAGTGGAACCTTTTGACCATCTTTTAACATAGTCGCATTGTACTGATACGGAATAACTTTATCGTATGAATATGGGATTGGGCCCGCTAACCGTATGACCAACGGTGATACCGATCTTTGACTGTCGCTGTTACTATTACTACTATCATATTGAATGACTACTCTTTCCAGATTCTTGAAAACTGGCACTATGACATTCACATCGTCATCTACATGACGAGATTGAACAATTTGGATCATGCCTTCATCCATCAACCGTTGGATGTCCCTTTTCACTACCACACATCCCCTCGGGTTGACACTACAGATAGCACAACCATCATGGTCATGCTCACAATCACTCACCATACAATTGTCCTTATGCATAGCCACTAAGGACCTACGGATGAAACGAACATCAAACACTTTAAACTCTCCTGGACAACCATCCATCATGTTAACAAAAGAATTCCCATGAGCGGGCAGTGGATTTGCTTTTACGTTCGGCGCATGGTCCTTGAAGGATACCATTCCACTCTTTATTAGCTTCTGAACTTCGTACTTAAGCGGATAGTAGTTCTCAATGTCATGTCCGGGTGCCCCTTGATGAAAAGCACAACGGAGTTCAGGTTTGTACCACCATGGAAGTGGTTCTGGAATTTATGGCGGGTTTCTCGGTTGGAGTAGGTTCTTGAGAACCAAAGACGGATAGAGTTCTACATAAGTCATAGGAATCAGGTCAAAAGAGACCTTCTTCCTCTCGAAATTTTGCTGATGATGATTGTTGGTATTGTTGTTATTATAGGTGTTTGTTCGTTGATGTGGTTGTTGCTATTGACATTGTTGTTGTTGAATTGGTGTTGATTGACTGTTCGAAAATACAGGAATTACTGAGGATACTTGATGATGGTGTTGACGGGATGGTTGACTCTTTTTGATCTGAGGTCTCCTCTGTCTCCCACTGGAGATTGCATTAGCGTCACTGTCTTTCTTCTTCTCGAAACTTCTGCCATATCTCTTACTTGATGATGCTTCCTCTTTTGACAATCGTCCTTCTCGGACACCTTCTTCAAGCCTCATCCCCATGTTTACCATTTCGGTAAAGTCACTGGTGGCACTGGCAATCATGCGTTCACAGTAAAATGAACTCAGGATCTTCAAAAAGATCTTTGTCATCTCCTTCTCTTCTAAAGTAAGGGTGATCAGAGCAGGCAATTCTCTCCACCTCTGCGTGTATTCTTTGAATGTCTCCTTATCCTTCTGAGACATAGACCTCAATTGGTCTCTATCAGGCGCCATGTCCATATTATACTTATACTTCTTGACAAAAGCTTCTCCCAAATCGTTGAAAGTGAGGATGCTTGCACTGTCCAACCCCATATACCATCTGAGCGCAGCACCAGTCAGACTGTCTTGGAAGTAGTGGATTAACAGTTGATCATTGTCAGTTTGGGTAGACATTTTACGGTCATACATCACCAAATGACTGAGCGGACATGAGTTCCCTCTGTATTTTTCAAAGTCAGGCACTTTGAACTTCATCGGAATCTTCACATTTGGCACCAGACATAACTCAACAACACTTTTCCCAAAAAGATCCTTTCCTCTCAACGTCTTCAATTCCTTGCGCAGCTTAAGAAATTGATCCTTCATCTCGTCCATTTTCTCATAAACATCTGGGCCCTCAGATGGCTCGGAATGATAAATGGTGTCCTCCACACGAGGTAAGGTGTGCACAACGGGAGGTGGCACAGACATGACCGGGCTAGATGTCAGCATTGAAGCAAAAGTAGGCACAAAGCCTTTAGGCATGAAGTTCAACGGCATTCCCCACGGGAATCCGGCAGGCATGGCAGGCGCAAAATGAGCGGTAGCGGCAGACATGGTTGAGGTAGCCACCTCTGAAATAACAGTCCTTTGAGGAGGAGGAGTTGCGGGTGTTGGAGATGACTGGCTCTGAGCAGCTAGCACTGACTCCATCATGGCAGTCAGGCGGGCAATCTCGTCCTTCAACTCTCTATTCTCTTGCTCAATATGTTCCATGATTCTCAGATGATTGGCGCGAGTGTTATACCGATGAGTCAGCTTGGCTGAAGCACAGAAGAAACCCCAATGAGACATCTAGCGAAAGAGAAACCTGCTGATGCAAATGATGCATGGAATGCAATGCTTGTTTATTTATTTTAATTTTTCAAGGAACTTACTATATCATTTGCAAATATATATATATATATATATATATATATATATATATATATATATATATATATATATATATATATATATACATATATATATATATATATATATATATATATATATATATATTTAACAACAATTGCAATAATTTGATATGACCAAAAATCTTTTTTTATTTATATAATTGGAAGGATTACACTGAGTACAATTTCATAAACTAAATAAAAATACAAGAGAAAAGGAGACTAGTCATCCTAAGGATCCCTAAAAACAATATTAGAAGACCTGCCTGTAGGCACGTACTTCCTTCGAATGCGTCGAATCTCGGTCTCAAAAGAAGCCTTCATCTGAGTCTTCTCGAGGTCAAGCTGATCAACAATCTTATTCCAAGCGACGGAAGGCTGAGGCATGCTAGAGGAAGATGAAACCTCCGACTCCCTCTGTCTCTTTGTCACTCGGTCTTCAAGTAGCTTGATAAGTGCATCTTTGTCCTTAGACTTCAATTGCAACTCTTCATGCTTCTTGCTCAAAGCACGGAAACGCTCTTCCCACATATCTTTCTCTTGCTTCATCTTGGCGAGTGCGTCTTCCAACTCCTTTACATCTTGGTTAGGGAGAGTTAATGGCTCAACCACAACCATAAATATAGGTCTCTCACAAGGATAAGGCATCTTCAACTCCAAAGCTCTCTTCTTCACCCAAAGAGTGTAAGCTTCTAAAGCCACACAATTGCACGGACCAAGCTCAGATCTTCCTTTCCTATGCACATTATACCAAGCATGCACAATATTTTGCTTCAAAAGTTGGGGATCTTTACCCTCTTGATAGAAAAGACCTTCTAACAAAGTGTTATTAGGTTTTTCTCTCAAGGCGAACCCAAGTTGACGACGAGCCAAAGCAGGGTTGTAGTTAATTCCTCCTTGTGTACCAATGAGAGGTACATTAGAGAATTCACCACAACAATCAATAATCTCCAAACTGCTCAAAGAAGGATCATACCAAACTATATCATCATTAGTTAGAGACATAAGTCTCTGAGACCACTGTAGACATTGTTTGTTCTCCACAAAAGCAGGTGTCTGAGGCAAGTGCGAAATAAACGACTTGTACAGAAGAGGAATGAAACAGACAATCGTTCCACCACCTTTAGAATTCCTTAGATGCAAAGAGAAATACATACCACCTAACAAAGTAGGCACATAATTCTCAATCAAGAAAAGTCTAATGGCATTAACATCAATAAAACCATCAATGTTAGGTAACAAAGCTAATCCATAAATGAGCAACACAAAGATAGCCTCAAAAGCGTCCACACTGCCGGCTTGAGCAAAGGCAGTAGCTTCCTTGATGAGGAAATCAGATGGCAACCCAAATAATCCTCCTTTATTCACCCAATGAGCCTCTATCTCAAACTTCTTCAAGTGAAGAGCTTCAGAAATAAGATGAGATATGTGAATCTCTTCCAATCCACTAAAAGGTACCTTGCTAGAAACAGGTATTCCCAAGAGATGGGCATACTCCTCCAACGTAGGCACAAGCTGATAATCAGGAAAAGTGAAGCAACGGTAAAGAGGGTCGTAGAACTTCACTAATACACTCAAAAGTCCTTCAACCACATCAGCAGACAAGATAGATATAAGCTTCCCATGGCGTTGTTTGAAGTCCAAGGGATCTAATACAAAAGATGCTAGCTTCCTTAACTCTTTCAAGTCGGGATTTCTGAAACTGTACTTCTTAGTATTTCTTCGTCCACAATCCATGGTTTGAAAATATTTGCAAATAATACCTCAGTTTCGTGAAATTTTCATGTGATGAATGTTATGATGCGCATGAATGCATGAATGCAACAATCACAAATAAGGGATCACACATAAGGCAAACAAACAAAGATAAAGGGATGAATCAAGTCATTGTAAAGATCAATCATCCATTTTGGTGGATTATGATTTACACCTTATCAACACCTAAGTTCCATTGATATTGACAAGACTTGATTGGATCAACCAAGAATCAAGGGTTTATTGTAAGTCACGAGCATGGAGTCTGGGTAAGAACCATCCCAAAGGAGTGAACTAAGGATGAAACCTGTAGATCATGTTCTAAAAAGTTCCCAGAGTCTTAATTCCATCTATCAGATATTACAGGTTAAGATGACAAACTCATCGACCCATAATATTCTCAAGAGAAACTCGTCTGAGTGTAGTATCGCGTAACAATTGTTATCAAGTCTGCACTTGAACAGTCTCCGCACTACGTCCTAAATAGGCCAAGAGGGGGTAAATGTTCTACGGTCCTCAGCTTCTCAGACCCAAATTAGAGATAGTAATGCCTAACCACAAATACTTGTGTGACATTTCCAAATCCAAAAGGGTCTCCACTTAGTAGATGGATCTCAGGCCAAATTGTTAAGGACTACTCCACACAAGTCGAACATGACTATACCATCCTCTTATCTTAATTGCACTCAAGTTCGGGTTAGAACTTATCTCACCACTCATAGATCACCAAGCATAATAAGTAGATTATATCACACAAATATACATATATACAATTATATACACACAAAATAGTAGGTTAAACCCACTAGAGACTACTCCCCAGCAGAGTCGCCACTTAATTTCTGTAGCGGTAAATTCATGATCATCAAGCTATGGATAAGCAAGACATCAAATAACAAGAGTCGCCACCGCGCTTTTATTGTTTCCAAGGGAAAAGGGAAAAGTACGAACAAAACCGAAAAGTAAGAAGTTTTCAAATCAAAACTAATAAAATGTCATAGATTACAGGTAAGGGGGTTGGTTACACAGAGGGAAGGTGTTAGCATCCGAAGTGTCCTAGGTACTCCTAGGGAGCCATTTCTTGTGTGCATATGTATTTTGGACAAAGTGATGTTTACAAACAAAATAGAATGGAGGGATGAGAAACGAATACATTAATTATATTTTTGTGTTTGACAAGACCTTCAGACTTATGCCTACGTACCAACATAAAAATGAGGGATCAAAACCTCGTAGTTCGTGATACAAATTTCAAAGTGGATGCATTACTTTTAATCAAAAATTAAGTTTGAAAGGCACAAGGGCCTAGAAAATGGTTTGAATGAGTTAGTTCTTTTTGGCTTTTGAAAATTTTAGTCAAGTATAGTTAAGTTTATTTACAAATTTGATTTAAGAAAAGAAGTTTGAAAATGCAATGGCATAAGGCTAAAGTTTCTAGTTTGTAAAGTGGCAAAAGTTAAGAAAAAACAAGTTCAATCAAAGAAGTTTTCTTTTTAAAAGGAGGGAGAGATTTTTAAATTAAAGAGATGGGGAGGAGATTAAGAGACTAATCTTAAGCACAAGTTTAAAAGTTAAGAGTTGAAAAGATCTGACTGATGGGTAGCAATCAAATAGACAAGAATGTCATATAGAAACCGCAAATTTCCTTGGATATTAGAATCAAGCAATAAATAATGCATACAAAATTATCTTGAAGAACAAGGCATCAAATAAAGATAGCCCCATCCAAGCCTTAGCCACTCCATGATCTCCTTCAAATTTTCTCATGTAATAGATGAATTCCACAAGTCACGGGTTCAAAATAACAACTTCACAATGATCATCTAGCAGATGAACTCAAAGGAATCTTCAATGATGTATCAGATGAAGTTTCAAATTACAAGAACTTGGTTACATGAAAGTTGGCATTGGCCAAGTCCATTTGCATAGGGATGTTGCCTAAATTCTAAGTCCAATTATCCAAGATCAAACCAACAGTCCACACAATAGTTTTTTAGGGTTTTTGTTTCTTATTATGTACATTAATGGCCAAAGACCACACAAGCAAACAAAATACACACAAACAAGATATATCACACAATATGGTCCAAGTGGACAAAGTGAAAAAGGAATTAATATAAACAATTAGGATGGTATGAATAATAGCAAATGAATAGAGCTTAAAAGTTAAAGTGCATTAAAAGTAAATGGCTTGAAATTAAATGTTAGTTGTTAATGAGTTAGGAGTTAGTATTGCTTTTGCTTTTTGCTTTTTAAGTCATTCTTTGGAGAACACTCAACCCACTTATCACAAGCATGGCTCCTTGAACCAAGACATCTTCCAAAGGGAGGAAAAAATGCCAAGTTTCCATACAATACCATGAAAGAGGGGAGACTTACAATCTCACTAACTAGAATGCTATGCCTTTTGTATCAAAAATTTAGCGCTATGCTAAGCAATCGTAATTGGACTTATGTAGAAGTCACAACTATTTGAGGTCGGGCAATAGAATTTTGGTGTTAATGCACGTTAGAGACATAGTATAATGGACTATGCTCATGAAACATACCACACACAAAAAGAATATGCAAAGGAGGTGGCCTAATCTCATCCATACTTATGTTAATTTTTCAATCAACTAGCCTTAGGATTTAGAGACATCATAGACCAAATGAAATGGATGCATAAAGAAGGGGAATTAGATAAAGAGGGAGGGGAATGGATCAAAACTCAAATTGGTCAAAGGAGGACTTTGACATAATTAAGATCATTCATTCATTTTGGGAGATAGAATGTACATTCCATCAATCCCCTAAATCCAATGATCTTAACCTAGCAAAGTCAAATCAACCTTGACCAAGGCCCAACGACACAAGTCAAACTTATACAAACCATCAAAATAGCTCAACATAATTATTTGGCATTTATTCAATTTAAAAAATACTAAAAATAAAGCATTAAATTAAATATGGTTTGTCAAATTCCTAAAACCTCATCAAAACACCAAAGAAATGGCCATGAGATTTATCATAGGTCAAACAAGGTCAAAGGACCTTGGAGAAAAAATTTCAGAATTTTTAAACACTTAAAATTATTTTTAAACAATTAAAAATAATCACAAAATCAATTAAATCATGAAAAATATTAATAATGATCCAAAAAATAATTTTAATTTAAAATATGAAAATAGAATTTATTTAAATTTTTTTGGTGAAACTCTCATATTTTTTGGATCAATATTAAAACTAATATGAATTAATGAAAATAAAAAAATCAAAAAAAATGTGGACCACTTGATCTCCCTCATTAATTGAGGTTGCAAATCAAGTGGATGGAAACGCGCGTTCCATGGTGGAACTTAGTCAGCGCGCCACACGCGTGGTAATCACAACCAACACTTAAGATTAAAACAATTTAAACAAGATCAATGGCTCAGAACCTGTCCAGCACACCACCGACGTTGGACCTCCGGTCACCTTCTCAAGCGAGGTCCACCAGACTGGTTCACTCATCACCATCAAGAAAATGAAAAAAGAGGACATGATTTGAAAGAAAAAATGGCGTAGAGCACGAATCTGACCTCAATTTTAACTAACTCCACACATATAGAAAGATATGAGGAGTTGCATTTTGAGGTGTGTCAACTGAGTTGGTTCGATTTAACCTCAAAGCAACTCAATCTTCTTGCCTACATTGGTAGGACTTCAGACAACCAATGATCCAAGAGAATTGATGAGAATTGAGTGAGAATCGAAGAGAAGAAGTTTTCTGAAATTTACCTTCAATGTTATGCAGAAATGGATCTTGCTTGCTTCAAACTTGATCTGATCACACTTGAGAAGCTTGCAGAAGAGGTTTGGCAATGGTACAAAGCTTTGGATCCTGGAGTTTTTGAATCTCCAAATAGTGAGATACAAACTCAATTTTCAAGTTGAAAATTCTAAGGTTTTCCTTTGAATGGTGAGGGTTTCAATTGGGGGGCAAAGCTGGCACGCAAGGTGTGTTTGAATTGAGCTCCAAGAGCCTGTATTTATAGCATTTGGGATTGATAATTGCACACTTGAAAAATTGCTAATTTTGGACATGGTGATGCACAAGCTTGCATGGGCGTGTATAGGCCCATGAAGCAATCCAATTTGATCCATGTACAACTGTTCTGAAGTTCAAATGAGGCTTAGATGTCAAGGCAATGTGAAATGGGATTTTGAGCATTTGAATTCTTCCAATGATACATCCCTGTTAAGACCATGCGCAACCCTAGCAAATCTCATCCAAAATGCATGAAATTAGGTTCTTTGGAAAGCTTAGATCAAGGGGAACAACTATGATGTTGGGAACTTTTTCATTTGGAACTTGGATCATGGTGAATTTTGAGGTGGAAGTTTTAAAATTTCAACATGTTGAAATTTTTTCTAAGTGTTAAGCCATATATCTCAATATTCCACCTTGCTTAAGTTTTTATGTGAGCTTCAAATGAGAAAAGTGTATTCATCAAAGTTGTAGCTCTTTCAAAGACCTTCAAAACGGTCACTAATTTCATGTCATTTGGATTTAGATGATAGAGTTATGCATTTTTGAAGTTGAGGAAAATCACTTGTTCAATGGTATAGGGCAAAAATGACCTATAATGTATCCTCATATCACATGCTCATAAAGTTCAATTAGCTCCCACTCCAAACATAAAAGTTGAAGTAGACACCTTGAATTTGATTGTGAAACATGGAAATCTTTCATCTCATAAAAATTGAACAAGTTATGGCCTTGGGAATTTTACTTTCAAATTAGGGTTTAGACAAAATGACCTATAATATTTCAACATAGAAAATAATTTTCCAATCAAAACTGGCTCTAGCTATCAACATTAAAGTTTCTTGGAATGTCATTTAGAGTAACTTTGCTCTTGGAATCATTTTCATATGGTGAAAATTGTAGGAGATACGGTCTAGGGAGTCCCAATTTTGATAAAATGAATTCATCTGGCCAACCACCATCAACCAACTTGCTAACCTTCAATTATCTTGACTTTCTAAGCTCATGGTAGATCATATATGCACAAGATGATGAATTTTGAAGTGCCCCTTGAGAAATTTGATCAATTGGTGAGATAACTTGTTGGAGAAGTTACTTAAGATATCTAGTCAAACTAGGGTTTCCAAGGCAAATCACCTCCAAACTCTTGAAGAATACTTTATCAATATCACATGTAGAGATCATTGGGACTCATATATGATGCTTTGAGACCTCATTGAACAATCTTTGGTTGTGCTTTTAGCAATGAGGGTCTTAAACCCTAGATGTAAATTTGATATATCAATAGGGATCATGCCCTACCTAGAAAGGGGTTAGACAAATACAAAGACATATTTTTGGTATTTTGGTTAGTAAAATGATAATATACATGTATGATACAATCACATGGTGCTTGGTGATCTCTCCCAAAACAAACCCAATGAAAGAGGGGTAAGGAGGATGCCAAGGTATGATCTCAATGCCAATGCATATGATGAAATTGCATGAGCGATCTTAGGGTCAAAATTGGGGTCTTACAATATGCTTCTATATAGAGGGGGGTAAATAAGTCACAAGTAAAAAACTTGAACAAAAAACTGTTTTGAAATTTTTTATGATGAGCGGAAGTAACCCGGATTGAATCGTCTAACCGAACCATTATCGAAAAGCTAGGCTATGTGTAAATGCAATCAAAGTATGACAATGAACACAAATTTGATCAATAAAATTTAAACCACAACCAATTGAATGCTCTGATAAAATTAGAGACTATTCCCAATAATAAAATACACAAAAATCCTATAGAGACAAATTATCGAACACCTTGTGTGCAATCGATTTTGCTTAAATTTTGTATAGTTTTGCTGATGTTCAAAACAACCATAATCTAAGTGACTGTGATCAACACAACAAAGCCATTTTCAAATGGTTTTCAAAAGAATTAACTAAACATATTGATCATGCAATCGATGAATTCAACAATTTGCAAATGAAATGTAAAAGATATATATATATATATATATATATATATATATATATTATATATATATATATATATAGATAGATAGATAGATAGATAGATAGATAGACACGCACACACACACACACACACACACACACACAGACACACACACACACACACACACACACAGAGTACACAAGGATTTGTTTAGGAAGTTCCCCAATCAGCCTCACTATGCGTACGTATGCCCTTAATTCGAAGTTGAATTGAGATAATGAAAGTAACCTTACTTTACAAAATTTGTATACAAGAGAAATGTAGTAATCCAACCCTACAAACCCTATGTTTGATGTTGATTCTAACACTCTCTCTTCCCTTGATATGAGCTTGATCAAGTAACCCAATAATGCCAATTTGATCCACCGTCTCATGCTACTCGTTTGCAAGAAACTCCCACTCTTGAAAGGCTTCACTCGATTGGATCCAAATTTTGCAAGAACCTTCTGTTCTTCAAAGCCTTCACTTGATCGGATCCAAATTGCGTAATCTTGTGCAAAACCTTCAAATACCTAATTTATCTTGAAGGAAAACCCCAACTTGATTTTCTTATTTTAAACCTTCAAATATCTCAACCCAAATCAACAAATATGGAAGAAATTTGAACAAAAACTAGAATTATTGGAGAGATTTTAACAATAAAACACCATGAGATGAATGATAAGTTACAGAATGCTAGAAAATTATTAATCAGTGTAAGATAAGTTTTAGATAAATTATAATTTTGCATATGATTATTTCCAAAATTAATTTACTAGGTTATATGTTCAAAGAGGGGTTAGTGAAAAAAATAATCGACATTAGATATAATAAATTCAACTAGACTTAACAACAACACCAATAAACGACAACAATATCAATAAAAACAATGTCAATAAACAACCTCTAGGATTTAGGGTCTCAACAACAAGAACAACAACATTGAAAAAAACAACATAAATAACAACAACAAAAACTCTAGGGTTTCAGATTTCAACTACAACAACAATAACAAGAATAACAATCATAACAACAACAACAACAACAACAACAATAACAACAACACCAATAACGATAACAACAATATGACAAAAATATTAGTAGTGATGTTGACGTACCAAATCTTTAAAGAAAAAGTAAAAGAAAATGGTTTAGATCTCTGAAGAAGAAAAGAGAGATCTAAACACATAACATCTTCGTATTGAAGATTGTCGTACCCCAAATTTTGACCACCCTATTAGTCCTTACTACCAACTTCAGATATAAGTAACCAACGTGTTCAGATTCCCATACAGGGTATCTGATCAACTCCAACGACCGAAAAGTCAAAGGAGGACCATTTTGACTTTTCCAAATCAATGATTCCATTTTCGAATAACGAATAATACTGCTATGAGGGTTATTTGGTGCATTAGGTTTTTAAATTTCCTTTAGAGATCGTATCAAGGCTAATTGGGCTTTGATTAACATTAATAGAATTATTCTATTAGTTGAAGTTTCTATTTGCTTATATTAATTTGGTATTACCATGGTTGAATAAAATTCCATTAATTTGGGAGTAGGTTAATAAAATGATTCAAATTTTATTAGATTAATATTTGGTTTTAATTAAACCTGGGTTAATATTAGTGATTCAAATTAATTGGATTAATGAATTAAGTAGTAATTAATTAGGTTTGGGTTAATTAAACTAATTCATGCTATTAATCGAGTTTTTAAACATACATTGGAATTGCTGGAATAGTTAGATTAATTAGATTAATAGGTTTTTTAATATATAATTATTTTATCAAATTAATTTAGTTAATCATATTTTAGATCAAATAAAATATTGATGTTAATAATTAAATTATTTACATTCGATTAATTAAATATTAGGGATAAAATTAATTGTTTCTTATATAATTAAATCAATAAAAGGATGATTAATTTGGGTTATTAAATTAATTAATTTTTAATTGAATTTTGATCAATTTATTTAGATTAGATTAATAGGACTATTTTAATTTATATTTTTAAGTGGATTGGATGTTAATTAGATTAATTGAAGTGATTAACTTGTATTAAATCATTAAGTTTGGTTAATATTATTGTTGGGTTTATATAAAGTCGGTTAAATGGGTAACCAACACCGATCCAGGCCTAGTCCAATTGGGCCAAGCGGACAACCCATGACCCAAATTTTGATTGGGTAAAAAAGGACCCATAGGCCTCAAGACCCGATTCCATTACCTGGGTCCCTGTTCAACGTCATCCCCAATCAAACCCTAATTTCGCACACAGTAAAATTCAATCAAAGACTTCCATTTTCATTCCAGAATATCCAGAATTACAAAAATTTGACCAGATACATTACAAATTTGTTACAATTACAAATTCTATTTCTAAACAAAAACAAAATCTAAAAAAAATACAATCGAAATCAATTACATCAATCTAAAATTCCTAAAACTAATCAATCACAATTTAAAACCTAAAACCTAAATTAACCTATAAATATAGGACAAATTAAGATGAACAGGACAAGGAGAAAACTTTAAAAAGAATCCCCATCATTCTTGTTCATGTGATCCACCAAATCCTCACCAAAGCTCCCATTAAACAGAGGTTAGGGTTTAATATATAAACCATAACTCTCTTGACCCGAGTCATGATCCAGCAACACCTCGCATAAAAGGAACAAAAGAGGAATTTAAAAGGGGAAGAAGAAGCAATCAGATCAAACAAAAAACAAGAGCAGGACCTTACCTCGTCACCGGAATAAGCCTCCACTCTGAAGGTTGGCCTTCTTAGTCTCCCACTTTTGCTTTGAATTGTTGTTTGTGTTTATATGTTGTGGATTTAAATTGTGTTTAATTTATGGGGTTTCTGGGGAATTAGGGTTAGGGTTCATCACATGAACTCAAGGGTTCTTTAGGGTTAGGGTTCATCGCGAACCCAGGTTAGGGTTCATAGGGTTCTTCAGTTGGGAAATGTTTTTGGGTTGAAAGGAGTTGTTAGGGTTCATCTTATGAACATTAGGGTTCATCTAAAGAACCCATACTGGAGGATTGGGGGGGGGGGGGGGGGGGGGGGGGAGGGGACGGGTGTTCTTGAAAAATTTGGTTGAAGGTTTGAAGATTCCAGTTGAAGGTCAATCAGAATCTAGGGTAGGCGGTGGCTTAGGGCTGGTATCAAGGAGGCGAGATGGCCAGAGGGAGAAGAGTTTAGAGAGAAGTAGAGTGAAGAGAGAGAAAGAAATGAGAGAAATGAGAGTTCTACATGGAACTCTCTCAGTCCATTTCTTGATGAAGGACGTGTGGCCCATTGATGGCCACACGATGGTCATACATTGACTTATCCCAAGTGGGTAGGTCTACGGTGTATCGATGTTTGGCATTCATCGTGTCCCTCCGTCTAGATGACTTCTTATGGTCATCCCATCCAGCACACCAGGTTCGATCTTGTTGACTTTCTAGTCAATAGATCAGACGCCCCTGGTTGAGAGTCTACGATTGTCTCTCCCATGGGGACTTTGGGCACGGTGGGCTCAGAGAGGCCAATGGGCCTCTCTCTATTACTGCTAGCACCCCTCTAGGGACCTAATTACTGGCCTAGTTCACAACACATCCCCTAGTTTATTTTAATTAACTAATTATTTATCTAGTTATATTTATTAATAAAAATTATGATTTATTCAATTAAATTAATAAATATATTTTAATTAAATCTTAATAATTAACTCACATTTTTTTAGAATTTTTGTAATTATTAATTATTTAATGATGCTATTTAGAGTAATATTCTAAAAATTTGAATAAATAAATTATTTATTTATTTAATTGTGATACTTACACAATCGGGGATAATTAGTAGGGTTTAAGGGATATAAAAATAGGGTAAAATCGGGAAAAGGGATATATCTTAGGACGTCCCGGTTAAATTATTTGTATTTAATTTATTCGGTATTATATCATATTTATTATATTTTATTAAAATAAATGTTATGTTCAACTTAAAACGGGATAAAGACATGTGGTATAATTTGGGATAAAGGGGTTGTTAAAGGTTAAATCAGGATTAAAATCAGGATAAGGGGTTATCACATAGACCATGACTCCTAATTTATTTTCTTAAATAAATCAAAACAAGATTTTTTGTAAGGGATAAGGGATAAAAATCAATTCAAATCCATTGCAAACTATAAGACCTCTACCTAGTGTATTGAGGCATTTTCTAAAATCATTTCTCCGCCCCCGATGCGTGAGAATTTTTAATGGATAAAAATAATCAACCAACCAAAATTTTCAAGACGAACTACGATACTCTGATCCCTCGCCTAAAGTGGAGGTATGTAGGCATAGAGTTGTAAACTCTAGCGAGTACGATCATAAAAAAAACTTTTTGGGTCTCTCGTTCATTTAAATGTAATACCTTCTCTAAATAAATAAATAATCAGTAGTTGATTAAAAATCAAGCAAACACCTTGCAAAAATGCACTAGACCTAGAAGTGTAGGAGAATCCCATTGAATACAATGGACGTAAGGGATGCCTAACACCTTCCCCTTACTTAACCGACTTCCGCACCCAATATCTCACCCTTAAACATTAGTTTTTATCATTATTTGCTTGTTCCTTAGAAACAAATAAAGGATGGTGGAGACTCTGTCATTTTTCCTGCTGCGACAGCTACTGGGGACTTCTTATACTTTCCCTAAAGAGAGTCCATCCTAACCTGCGTTTTTAGGGTTTTGTGTGCTTCCTTGGTTTGCTTGCTTTCATTTATTTATCTATTTTTACTACTTCTGATTTCTTTATTTTATTTTATATTTTATGCTCTTTATTATTCTCTTATATTAAACTGTCATATCATTGGTTGGGATTGATATTATTGAGAATCTAAAACCCAAGCTTGAGAAGAAATATAAGCTTAAGTAAGGGGTCGTCCTGTCTTAGCCACCGGGCTTCTCATCCCGTGGGGTCTTTGATGACGATTTCGCCAAGAGTAGACCAATTCAAAATGTTTGTCATAAGAAGGCTAGCACTTCTTCATGATGGAACTTTGAGTTTGGTCCGTGACTCTGGAGACCTCTTCTAGAACACCCTTAAATCAGGGTGACCTTATGTTATCAACCCGCGAGGGTCGGTACTAAGGTCCCGCCTAGATGAGATTTATCCCGAAGGATTACTGTAGGAAGGCTTGCTCCTTCTCATGGTAAAACAAGGGTATAATCAATGACTCTAGATCTATTATCTTACCCAAAGCTTTATATTCTACAAGTGAGGGGATTGAGTAGTCTAACCTTAGATCCAACCTAATCTTAAGAGGCCTACCCAATATAGGGCATACTTACATGATTACCCCCAACAACAACAAAATCTTTAAAGTTAGGAGACATTCATATCATCATGCCATCAACATCAAATAAATCTTTTACATATATTTACCATCCCTTGGGGAATTTCAAAATCTCTTGTAGGTACTTAATGGAAATGAATAAAAGAACAACCCTATGTATCAAGGCAATCATGCCAGATCTCCAAAGTTTAAAGGTTCTTCAGGGGCCGATGCCCAACTCCATTCAGCGAAAGTTTACACTCAAATATGGGGGGATTCTTGATCTCTTGAGAGTCCCTGTGAAGGTAGAGGCAGTTTTAGTGGTAAATTCATGACCGTCAAGCTATGGATAATCTTGGCATCAATAAAACCAGAGTCACCACCACGCTTTTATTGTTTCCAAAGGAAGAGGGCAAAAGTACGAACAAAACCCAAAGATAAGAAGTTTTCAAATCAAAACTAATAAAATGCCAAAGATTACAGGTAAAGGGGTTGGTTACACAGAGGGAAGGTGTTAGCACCCAAAGTGTCCTAAGTACTCCTAGGGAGCCCTTTTTGTGTGCATATGTTTTTGGATATAAAAGATGTTTGATAAACTATAGAGTGTGGGGATGAGAAAAGAATTCATTGATTATATTTTTGTGTTTGACAAGACCTTCGATCTTATGCCTACATACCAACATAAAAATGAGGGATCAAAACCCCGTAGTTCGTGGTAAAAATTTCAAAGAAGTTTGTGAGTTGATTTTTAACAAAAATTTAATAAGAAGGCACAAAATGCCAAAGTTCTGAACGGGGTTGTTAGTTATTTTTGTCTTTTGAAATTTAGGTAAATATGGTTAAGTATATTTACAAGTTCGATTTAAGAAAAAGTTTGAAAATTTAATGGCATAAGGCCAAAGTTTCTAATCACTAAAACGTGTCTAAGTTTGAAATCACAGGCAAAGATTTTTTTTTGAAAAGATGGAGAGATTTGAAATTTAAGAAGTGGGATGGGATGAAGATACTACCCAAAGCAAAAATTTAAAAGTTAAGAGTTGAAAAGATCTGACCAATCGGATGCAATCCAACAGACAAGAATGTCATATAGAAACGCATTTTCCTTTGGACTTTAATTAAGCAACAAGCAATGAGGAATGTCCATACATCATGAAGATCAAGGAATAAAATAAAGATAGCCATATCCAAACAAGAACTCCAATAGCTAGCAGTCTTTAGTGTCTTCCAATGTATCAGATGAAATATTCCTCGATCAACTTAGAACAAAACATCAGACGTAGACAATAATAACAATTATGCACAGAAACAGAGTAGCAGATGAATCAAAAGGATCCAAGGTCTTGCAATCAGATGAAAGTCACTGCCAAGGATAACTCGGTCTCAGATGTTGGTATTGGCCAAGTCCTTTAGCACAAGGAATGTTGCCTAGTTCTAAGTCCAAAAGATCAAATCAAGTCCCAACAGTCGACAAAATGTTTTTTAGGTTTTTTTTTGTTATTATGCATTTTAAGGTCTTAAGACCACAAACAAAACCAAAACACATAAACATATATATGCAAACACAAGATATGGCTCAAATGAGCAAAGTGAAAAGGACTGAAACATAAACAAGTTGCATAAAATGTAAATGACAATGAATGATAAATGACTAAAGTTTAAATTGCATAAAGTAAATGACTTGAAAGTGTGAATCCTTAAACCCATACATCTTCCATGAGAAGGGCTCCAACTTGGATAATTCAACAAGTATGCCACTAGCTCCCATGAAAGGAAAAAAGGTTAAGTCTCCACACAATTCCATGAAGAATGGGAGACTTACAATCTCACTTACTAGAATGTTATGCCTCGAGGGACAAATTTAGCTATATGTTAAGCAATTGTAATTGAACTTATGTAGAAGTCACAACTATCTCAGGTTGGGCAATAAAAATATAGGTGTTAATGCATGTTAGAGATTTGGTAGAAGAACCAAACTCCTAAAACATACCACACACTGAAAAAATGGGGGAAGACCTATCTCAGTCTGGATCATGTTGATTCATCTAACACAAGGTCATTGATGAATCAACTAGCATTAGACATGAAGAGATTTCATTGGTCAATGATGGATGGGGAAAGAATAGGGATGAAGATGAAGAGGGAAGGGGAAATAGAAACACAAATTGATCATGAGAGGATTTTCATCTGATCAATACCATCCATTCATTTTGGGAGATGAAATATACATTTCATCAATCCCTTAAATCCAATGGTTTTGATCAAACAAAAGTTAAATCAACGATGACCAATGTCCAAACAGAAAGTCAAACATCACAAGACCATAAAAATGGCTCAACATAATTTTCAAGCAATTATTCAATTAAAAATCAATTCAAAAATGAATTAAAATGCATTTTAATTTGGTCAAAACCTCAAATCCCTTAAAAACACCAAATAAACGGCCAAGGGATTTATCCTAGGTCAAACAAGGTCAAAGGACCTTAGACGAAAAATTTCATGATTTTTAGAAAGTCAGAAGTATTTTTAAATAATTAAAAATATGCATAAAAATATTTTATTCATGAAAAATATCAAAATTAATCCAAAAAATAATTTTATTTCAAAATACAGAAGAGAAAATTATTTTAAGATTTTTGGTGAAAGTCCCATATTTTTTGGATAAAAAATGAAATTTCTATGAATTTAACAAAATAAAAGGAGTAAACAAAAAATCAGAAAATATAAAAAAATAATAAGGGCCATCAGATCTCCCTCATTAATTGAGGTGGCATATTTGATGGCCAAGCGTGTGCTATCCATGATGCGCTTCAGTCAACGCGCCACACACATGGTAATCTGAACCAAATGCTGTGATTAAAACGTTTGAAGCAAATCAGAAGGTTAGAAAGGTGTCAACGCACCACCGGAGCCCTAGCTCGGGTCTTCTTCTCCGGTGGACCTCACCGGGCTGGTCCACCACCAACCTTCACTAAAATTAAAAGTATGGACATGATTTTAAAGGAAAAATGCTCAAGAGCTTGAATCTGACCTTCATTTCATCCAATTCCAAGTATATTGAAAGATACATGGACTTGAAATTTGAGGTTCATGATCTGATTTGCTTCGATTTGACCTCAAAGCAACTCAATCTTGTTGCATATATTGGTAGGACTTCAGCCAACCAAAAATAAAAAAGAATGGTGAAGAATTTAGACAGAATCGAAGGCTCAAAGTTTCTGAAAAATCACCTTCAGGTAACTTCAAATTGGCTTGATCTTGATCTGAATTCACTTGGTTCTTCCTCCTCTTGCTTGTAGTGATCAATTGATATGAAAAAGGAAATTAATCCTTGGAGTTTGAACCTTAAAACAAAAGGTGAAATTCAAACTCGATTTCAAAGAAATCCTCAAGGTATTCTATGGTGTAGGGTTCTGGGATCTCTTGGCAAAGCTTGGGCAATGTGTGAGTATTATTTCTAAAGCAATGGACTTGTTTATATATGAAATGAGATTCATTTTTGCACCCTTTGAAAATTTTCCAAAATTAGTAACATTTGTGCATGGATGCATGGGAAATGATTTGGGCCCAATTCATGATGTAATTCAACTCCAATTCGTGCACTATGAATACTAAAACAACAATATGTAAGCATGCAATAGAAAATGATTATTTGAATTCAAAACTTTCAAAAACAAAGCTATGAAAGAAACCATACGTAAGTCCCTCAAAACTTTTCCAAATGAAGTGATCTTGGACTTTTTGGAAAGGTGACATCAAGGGGAACAACTTTTATGTTGAGAACGTTTCCATTTGAAGCTTGGATGATGATGAATTTTGAGGTGGAAGTTTGAGAAATCAAACATGGTTGAAAATTTTCTAAGTCTCAAGTCAAATGACCACATCTTCCATCTTGAATAACTTTTTCTATGAGCTTAAAATGAAAATGGTTCCTTCATCAAAGTTGTAGCTCTTTCAATCCTCTTAAATTTGTTAACAAATTTAACATCATTTGGATTTGGAATGACGAAGTTATGCATTTTAGAAGTTAAGGGAAATTGCTTGTTCAATGGTAATGGCCCAAAATGACCTATAATGTTTCCTCTCGGCACATGCCCTTTCAAGTTGAATTTGACATTTCTCAAAGAACCAAAGTTGGATAGGACATATTTAAATTGATCATGAAAATTGGATGACCTTCATATAATAAAAATGGATCAAGATATGGTCCTTGGAAGTTGACCTCCTAACTAGGGAACATACAAAATGACCTAGAATGTTTTACCATAAAAAATTAATTTCCAAGCAAAACTAGATCTTGATGTCAACATTAAAGTTGTTTGTAATGTAATAAAGAGTAAATTTTCTCTGAGAATCATTTTCATATGACAAAAAATATAGGAGATAGGGTCTATGGAACCCCAGTTTTGACTAGTTGACTTTCTCTGGTCAACCTCTTTGAACCAACTTGCAAACTTGAAGTTATCTTGATCTTTGGGACTCATGGAGGATCATACCTGTATAAGATGATGTGAAATGAAGTATCTCTTGAAATATTTTACTAGTTATTGAAGAAACTTTCTGAGGAAGTCACACAAGATAGCTAGATAAATTAGGGCTTCCAAGGCAAACAATCTTCAAACTCTTGATGAATTCTTTATCAAAATGATAAATGAAGATCATGGGGATCCATATATGATGTTTAGAACCAATGTAAATCTTTATTTCATTGATCTCTTGCACTAAGGGTCTCAAACCCTAGTTGTGAGTTTGATGAGGCATTGGTGGATGCACACACTACCTATAAAAGAAACAAAGCTATACATAGACATATTTTTGGTATTTTTGTTAGTAACAAAGAAAATAGAGTATGATACAATCAAATGTTCTTGGTGATCACTCCCGATGCAAACCCAATGAATGAGGGGTAAGAAGGATACCAAGGTGTGATCCCAAAGCCAGTGCAAATGATGAGATAACATGAGGGATCTTAGGGTCAAAATTAGGGTCTTACAACAGTCACTTCCTTAACTCAACTCTATGATCCACCCTTGCGGTGTTTCCGGTTTCAAGACTTTCTCCTTGCCCCCACGCTAGAAGAGTTTGGGTTATACATGGATATCCCTAAAAATAAAAAGGGACCATACATGGGAATGAAGCAGAATGTGAAGCCTAAAGACTTAGCTATGACTTTAGGGATATCCCCTGAGGACCTTCTGTCACATTACAAAGAGGATAGATACATCCGAGGCCTTATGAGAAGTTACTTGGAGGTGGTAGCCCGTAGAATAGCTGGGACAGAAAGGTGGGGGTCTTATATTGATGTTGTAGCTTTAATAATGTTTGGGATAGTCCTCTTACCTAATATGAGTGACTTCGTGGATGTTGTTGCCATCAGTATCTTTTGAGCTTTGAAAAATCTAGAAGTATATCCAGTTCTCGCTCTACTAGTTGATGTCTACTATACCATGAGCATCTGTCATAGTAGGGAGAAGAGGTCACTACGCTTTTGCATTCCATTGTTGTATCAATGGTTTGCCTCACATCTTTATAGGGACATTTATCTAATTGAGACCAAGGGTAATCATGCTTGGCTATAAAATCTTGCGTCCCTCGATGAAGGATCGATGCTCTGGTATCCAAAGAAGATAGATGCCAAAGACATAATTATCAATTGTGGGAGTTTCCCCAATGTACCCCTCATTGGTTCCAAAGGGTGCATTAACTATAATCATGTACTAGTTCTAAGACAGTTAGGTCACCCCATATGGGAGAGGCCTAAATAAGATGAGATATAGGAGTTTATCTTGCATGGGGGAGAGACTTCATATAGAGAACTGCTTAGGAAGGTTACTCGGGCATGGGAAAAAGTGCATGTCAAGGACAACAAGCCAAAAAAGGAAGAATACTTCATCCGAAGAGTCCTACACCCCTTGGAATAAGGAAATGGTCTGTCTCAAAGCCACTATTGCTAGGCTGGAAAAAGATAAGGAAATCCTAGAACATAGTCTTTATGACGCGACCTATGAAAAGAACCAGATAAGCTATGACCTGGAGCAGAAAGACTGACAACTCCATGAGAATATGGAGGAACTCCGAACCAAAAGAAGTAAAAGACAAAAGACTTTGGGGGGTTTGTTCAGTGCCAGAGTTAACTTTTAAAGTCTCAGTGGCAAGTTAAAGGAGGCCCAAGCTGAAGGTCAGAGGTGGAAGAAGGCATGGGAGATAGCCGTATGGGCACATCAAGAAAGAGAAAGCATTGTAATGACTCAAATTCATGGATTCTAAGAGGCGCTTGTGAAATCCCAAGCTATTTCTTCTAGGAAATGACAACTAAGGATAAAAGTTGAGCAGATGTTACCACTTAATTGGAGGAAGATCTACCAAGATCTCCTGAACCTAAGAGAGCAGGTGCATCTTAAAAATCAAGATCACGGAGTTCTAACAGCTCATGTCTCACAATTAGAGGGGGAGATCCAACACCTAAGGGACCTTTCTACTGCTGGTCAAGTCATTGTTCAGGAACAAGGTGACCGAGTTGAAGCCTGGAGGATCAAACATTCCAATCTGGTAGAGTTCGCAAACAACTAAGTTCGAGACATCCATAGGATGTATAGAAGAGCTGATGATGTTGCAAACCTCCACAACACTCCCCAAGAAGTACCCAGGTTTTTCAGGCTATGTGATGTCATGTTGAAAGAATTTAAGGCCCACTTGAAGAAGGCCATGGAGGCACCACTCTAGTTTTTGTTTTGTTTTAAGAATTTGCCTTTCCGTTTTTATTGCTTTATGTTATCAGCGGGCATCACCCCCGTACAAACCTTTCCTTTGGACTTATGAATAAAGGTATTTGTATGATATTTATAATTATGTTCATATTCCTAAAAATGTGCAACAACATATTTTTGAATGTTCCCCAAAGAAATAAAAACAATTTTTTTTACATACATCATCATGCATTCATGCACACCTCATTTCATATGCATTGAAAAGAAAAGAAAATCATTTTTCCTCATACTTTCCCAGTATCCTTGAACGTGACAACCTGACTCTCTAAACTCGAGCTCATTGTAAGAAGGCCATGAAGCAACTTGAACAGAACTAGGAAGCACTTAGGGTGTGTAGCGGTAAAATTTTTTAGATTAAGATATTGTTTAACTTAACTCGCAAAGCAAGAGTCATCACCGCGCTTTTATTGTTTCCAAAGGAAAAAGGAAAAAGTACGAACAAAATCCAAAGAAGTTTTTTAAATAAAACTAATAAAAAGAGAACAAGGGTCCAGGGGTTAGTTATGCTAAGGGAAGGTATTAACACCCTAAACATACATGGTACTCCATGGGAACCTCTTCGACAATACGTACATTTTGGTTTGAATAGGGTGTTGTTTGTTAAAAGATTGGAGAGATGGGAAAAGATGTATTTTTTTTAATGTTTTCCAAGACTTTTGAAGTCTCATGCCTACGTACCAAAAAAGTGCAATGGGGGATCAAAACCTCGTAGTTCGTAGTAAAAATAACAAATGGGGTTTGTTTTGATTCATTTTTATGGAAAAGGCATTTTGTCATTTTAAGGAGAATACTCAACTAGTCACCCACAAGTATAAGAACTTTGCATCATCATGAGAAGGACTCCAACTTGGATAAGGATCTACAAGTATGCCACTAGCTGTCACATATGGAAAAGAATTATCATCAATGCTATGGGGATAGGAGAATTATATCTCAACTATGGAAATGACTCATATCTAATACCTTGAGAAAAGTTTTAAAAGGAAAAATGCACAAGGGTACAAAATGTTTTGAATGAGTTATGCATTTTTTTAGTCTTTTGAAATTGGTCTAAATATGCTTAAGATGAATTAGCATTTATTGGGAAAAAGTTTTGAGAATCACTTGAAAAAAGTCAAAGTTTATTAAGAAAGAGGTTCAAGTTAGAAAACAAGAAGGTTGTGAAAAAGATAGAAGATTTTGAAAATTAAAGAAATTGAGGAGAAGAAGATACTATCCTAAAGCATAAAGTAAAAGCTAGGGGGAAAGATCTAACAAAGAGATAACAAGCTTTATTACATAAGTCAAGCAAGAATTCCCTCCTTTGGATTAAGACTCAAGAAAGCCAAAATAAGCAAATGGTAATCCATGTATCAGATGAAACCAAGTCTTCACAGTGAAGTCCCAAGTCATAGGTATCAGATGAATTCCAAAGTCTCAAATCACAAGTCCCAAAGCACAGTCAAGATCCTAATTCTAAGTCCATAACTCTACAATGATGCCAAAGATAGTAACCACAAGCCCATGAGTTAGGAGAAACAAGTTTCTTTTTAGGTTTTCTTTATTAGTGTATTCTTTATAATGATATAAAAGAAAGGTCCAAATGGACAAAGAACAAAATGACATGATCACAAACAATATGATATGAAATGCTAAACATAAAGTGTAAAGTAAATGACATAAAATAAAGGTATAAAGTAAATGACATAAAATAAAGGCATTGAGTAAATGACATTGAAATAGAAGTTAATACAAGTGAAGAGTTAGTAAGATGTTAGTGAAGATGAAAATGTGTTTTGGTCATTTTTTGGAGAACACTCAACTATTCATTCACAAGCATGAAAATATGAACCTTTACATCATTTATGAGAAGGGATTCAACTTGGATAAAATAAATAAGTATGCCACTAACTCTCACAAATGGAAAAGGAGCAACATTTTCACACAATTCCATAAGGAATAGGAGACTTATAATCTCACTTATAAAAATGCCTTTGCTTTCGGGACAAAATTAGCGCTATGTTAAGCAATCATAATTGGACTTATGTAGAAGTCACAACTATCTGAGGTTGGTCAATAATAATGTTTGTGTTAATACATGCTAGAGAAATGATATGTAAATTATTCTTCTAAATCCACGTGTAAGACCCCAATTTTGACCCTAAGATCCCTCATGATATCTTATCATATGCATTGGCTTTGGGGATCACACTTTGGCATCCTCCTTACCCCCTCATTCATTGGGTTTTCATTGGGAGAGATCACCAAGCACTTTTGATTGTATCATACTTTGTTCTTCTTTGTTTACTGAAATTCTAGTTATCAGACTTTTGATGTCACACGGGTTGTTATGACATCCAATTCTGCACAGACAAGAATTAAGCAGAACTTAAAAGTAAGTACAGTAAATAACACAAGTAATTGTTTACCCAGTTCAGTCCAACATGACCTACGTCTGGGGGCTACCAAGCCAGGGAGGAAATTCACTATCAGTAGTATTAATTCAAAGCTAAACTCACCCGTTTACAACTCTTCACTTAATCCCTACCCAATGCAATTTCAATCTTACTCTAAGATCAGAGTTCCTACTCACTCCCCCTCAATCACCTCAGTGATTACTACCTTTAATCAATATTAAAGACAATTTTGAAGTCACACTTCAAACAACTCTTGATTGTGCTTAACAGCTTTGATCAAGATACACAACACTCACGCTTAAAAGCTTTGAGCGACACAACACTTACAACTCAATGAACACCCTATGCCAATGCGATCATCTACGTGATAATGGCTTGGCTTACAAGATATATCTAATACAAGACTCAGAAAAATACAACAGTGAAGTATGATGGACACACTAAATCTTCACGCCTTAAAATCCCCAGTTCTGAATGAAGGAACGACTTCCTTTTATATTGCAGCACTTGGGCTTTGCACTTGTATTCTCCTAAAATTAAGGTCACGCGAGTTCCCTTAAATTCCACATCTAGGTTACTAACAAATAGGCTATTTGTTAGGTTCATTAATTGTAGCTTGGTTGTTGATTTCCTGGATTTTCTCTCAGCTGTTGAATCCCTGAAGAATAGCCTGAGAAAAAGCTGAAACAGAAAAACTAAACAACCTACAATCTAGCATATGCTGTCAGGAATGAATGTCACAACATTCAGCTTGACATCAAGGACCATATGCTAAGTCTGTTTTTCCTGAAAAACAGACTGTACAAGTTTGCTGAACTGTACAGGACCAAACTGTCCATTCTACAGTAGCAGCTTACATTAATACATGTCAAAGTATCCAATTTGACATTTACACATTTAGCCTTAAGTCAGTTCTGTTATCCTTTTGAAGGGCAGACTGAGAAATATACTGAAGTGTAGCAGAACACCACTCTGTCTATTGTTCAGTATATGCTGTCCATGATGAATGTCATAACATCCAGTTTGACATTCATATAGTAGGCCTTATGCCAAGTCTGGTATTTCCTTGATAACCAGACTGAAAATGAATACTGAGCTCTAACAGAACACCAATTGTTCTATTCCTCAGTATCTGCTGACAGGGATGAATGTCACCACATCCAATTTGACATTCAATAAATCCTGTATTAGCTAATCCTGCAGTAAGTTACTCAAGTATGTCATGACATTAGTCAAGACATCAGAGTATAGTTAGATACTCTAACCTCCAATGCAGTTACACATACACCTTCACAACATGTCATGACATCAGTCAAGACATTAGAATCCAGCTAGTGTTTTACCATACAATGCAGCCAATTAAACACCTACAAACTCCCCCTTTGGCAAATTTTTGGCTAAAACACTTTGATCCCACAACAAAGTTCATAGCAGCGGAAATCACACATCTAGCCGGGAATAGACCTAGCTAATACACTCAGAGTGACAACACACTCACACAGATGGAAGTTAAATAAAAACTTCACACACACATCAACACACAAACAGAAGTTAAATAAAAACTTCATCACACATCAGCTGCAGGGGAGGGACTTGAATCTGTCATGAATATCTGTTTCAACACACTAATCTGTTGTCCTGGGGTATCACCTGTTACTCCCCCTTTTTGTCAAAAATGTTACCAAAGCAACACTTTAAATTACAGACCACAGAAAAAAAACAGAATTACACACAAATGACAGAATTACAGACTTGGTTTTGTCTCACAGTTTCAACCAAGTTAGCACCCACTTGATCTTGCTTCACAGCTTTACAGTAGGTACAGCCATATCAGATGCCATGACTTTGTTTCTGACATCCAGAACCACTCCTGCATGAACATCGTCCTTGAACTCCAGCAGGTGCATAGGCCACCTCACGTTAGGATATCTCCTTATCCTTTTGTTGCCACACTTGTTGTAAGTGGCATAGATATGATCTGTTGACCAATCAGAGCATAGTTCCAATTGTTTAATAAGCAGAGATATTAAACAATACATTCCAAACATCATTGGTTGCTATAAATTCTCAGAGAGACATATTCCCAGTTTGCCCCTTAAGTTTTCAAACTGAGTAACATCCAGAGCCTTTGTAAATATGTCAGCCAGTTGAAGTTCAGTGGCTACATGTACCAAGGTAATCACCTTGTCTTCCACCAGATCTCTGATGAAATGATGTCTAATGTCAATATGTTTGGTCCTGCTGTGTTGGATGGGATTCTTGGAAATATTGATGGCACTGAGATTATCACAGAACAATGTCATGACATTTTGAGTGACATTGTACTCAGTGAGCATCTGTTTCATCCAAACCAGTTGGGAACAACTGCTTCCAGCAGCTATGTATTCAGCCTCAGCAATGGACAGGGATACGCAATTCTGCTTCTTGCTGAACCAAGATATGAGATTGTCTCCCAAGAAGAAACAACCTCCTGATGTTCTTTTTCTATCATCAGCACTCCCAGCCCAGCCAGCATCACAGTACCCAGATAAGACAGGCTCAGAACCATGTGGGTACAGCATCCCATAGTCACAAGTCCCATTGACGTACTTGAGAATTCTTTTGACTTGATTCAAGTGGCTCAATTTAGGCTCTGCTTGGTATCTAGCACACACTCCAACTGCATAAGAAATGTCAGGTCTACTTGCAGTGAGGTATAGTAGACTGCCTATCATGCTTCTATACAGACATTGATCAACACTAGGCCCTCCATCATCTTTGGTTAACTTTAGATGAGTAGGAGCAGGAGTTCTCTTATGCCTAGCATTATCCATACCAAACTTCTTAACTATGTTTTTGGCATACTTGCTTTGAGAGAGAAACATAGAGTCCTCCATTTGGTTGACTTGCATTCCAAGAAAATAAGTCAGTTCCCCAACCAGACTCATTTCAAACTCAGATTGCATTTGATGAACAAAATGTTTTACCATTTGTTCTGACATTCCACCAAAGACTATATCATCCACATAGATTTGAGCAATCATGATTTTCCCTTCTTCATCTTTCACAAACAGGGTTTTATCTATCCCACCTTTTCTATATCCATTTGAGGTAAGAAATTCAGTCAACCTTTCATACCATGCTCTAGGAGCTTGCTTCAACCCATACAAGGTTGTCTTCAACTTGTACACATGCTTAGGTTGGTTAGGATCACAGAACCCTTTAGGTTGTTCCACATAGACTTCTTCATTCAAGTAGCCATTCAAGAATGCACTCTTCACATCCATTTGGAACAGTTTAAACTTCAGAATGCATGCTACACCTAACAGCAATCTGATGGACTCAAGCCTAGCAACAGGAGCAAACGTCTCATCAAAGTCAACCCCTTCAACTTGAGTATATTCTTGAGCTACTAGTCTTGCTTTATTCCTAGTAATTACTCCTTTCTCATCAGACTTGTTTTTGTAGATCCATTTGGTAGCAATGATATTGGTCCCTTCAGGTCTTGGAACTAACTCCCATACTTCATTCCTCTTAAATTGCTCAAGTTCCTCTTGCATGGCATTGATCCAGCATTCGTCAGTCAGGGCTTCTTTCACATTCTTTGGTTCAACCTTGGATTCAAAACAGGAATTTGAGCTTATTCCCCTTGACCTGGTAGTCACACCACTATTGGGATCCCCTATGATAAGATCCTTAGGGTGGTCTTTCTGAATTCTGATAGATGGCATTTTGGTGGTTGCATCTACTTCACATTCAGGAGGAGGTTCCTGTACTTCTTCAGACTTGACTGGAATGTCTGCTGAACTGTCAAGGAATGTTTCAACATCCTCTATGACATCAATTCCTTCCTCTTTATCATCCACAATAACATTTATGGATTCCATCAGGACGTTGGTCCTGTAGTTGAACACTCTGTAAGTTCTGCTGTTAGTGGAGTATCCTAGAAATATACCCTCATCACTTTTGGGATCCAGTTTCCTTCTCTGTTCACGATCTGTGAGAATGTAGCATTTACTTCCAAATATATGAAAGTACTTCACAATGGGTTTTCTGCCTTTCCATATTTCATACAGAGTGGAGGAGGTTCCTTTTCTCAAGGTGACTCTGTTGTGAACATAGCACGCGGTATTCATAACTTCAGCCCAAAAGTGCATAGGGAGCTTCTTTGCATGAATCATAGCTCTGGCAGATTCTTGAATAGTTCTATTTTTCCTTTCAACTATCCCATTCTGCTAGGGAGTTATAGGGGAGGAGAATTCATGACTTATTCCTTCAGACGAGCAAAACTCATCAAACTTGGAATTTTTGAATTCCGTACCATGATCACTCCTAATTCGGACAACACAACTGTCCTTTTCCCTTTGGAGTCTGATGCACAGGTCTTTGAAGACATCAAATGTATCTGACTTCTCTCTGATAAAGCTTATCCACATGTATCTGGAATGGTCATCAACCACCACGTATGCATATCTCTTTCCACCCAGACTTTCAACCTGCATAGGTCCCATTAAGTCCATGTGCAACAGTTCCAGAACCTGGAAGTTGTAGGATGTCCCAGCTTCGGATGTGACATCTTGGTTTGCTTGCCCACCTGGCATTCTCCACAGACTCTTCCTTCATCAATAAGCAGCTTTGGAATTCCTCTGACTGCTTCCTTGGATATGATCTTCTTCATTCCCCGTAAGTGGAGATGTCCAAGGCGTCTATGCCACAGCTTCACCTCCTGTTCTTCCTTGGCTGAAGAGCAGATTGTGGAGAAGTTTGAGACTTTAGGTTCCCACAGATAGCAGTTATCTTTGGACCTGGATCCTCTCATAACTTCCTGATTGTCACCATTCATCACAATACATAGCTCCTTAGTAAACTGAACATAGAACCCTTGATCACACAGCTGGCTTATGCTGATGAGGTTTGCAGCTAGTCCTCTTACTAACAACACATTATTCAGTTTTGGAACTCCAGAGCAGTCCAGCTTACCCACACCTTTGACTTCTCCTTTAGTTCCATCACCAAATGTCACAAACTTGGTGGTAGGAGGTTGTAGATTCATCACTAGGTTGCTCATCCCAGTCATATGCCTTGAGCAGCCACTATCAAGGTACCAGTCTTGTCTGATAGGTGCCCTTGGAGATGTGTGAGCAAGGTTAGCAACACATTGTTGATTCTCAGGAGAGGGATGAAGCTTAGATGCCTGCTGCTTAGGATTGACCTGAGGTGTTTGCTTAGCCGCCCATGTTTGTTTCTTAATGGGGACATTATGCTTAGACACCTTCTTCTTAGGCCTACCTTGCGAGGTCTGGTTTGGGTAACCATGCAGCCTATAGCAGAAGGGTTTTATGTGACCGAATCTACCACAGTAATGACATCTTCATCTCTGAAATTTCTTCTTCTGATGTTTGCTCATTCTGGTTCTCTGATGTTGAGACATTGGATGTGACTTCTGCTTGAATTTCTGAACTCCAGCCTTAGACTTTTTGAGTTCAGGTGAAGAGTTCTTAGTGAATCCTAAACCAGATATGGTTCCTGACTTCTGTCCCACTTTTAGAATCTCTTCCAAGGTGTCAGATCCTTTACTCAACATTCTGATGGATTTGGTCATTTGGTCTAGCTTCGAAGTTAGCAAAGAAATCTCACCATTCAGACCCTCTATGACTTTCAGCTGCTCCTGTTTCTCAGATTCTAGCTCTTTGATGAGTTTATTCTGCTTTTCTCCTTGGATACATACTTCTACACTTTTAACACATAGTTCTTTATATGAGGCAGCAAGTTCATCCAAGTTGAGCTCATCTCCGCTTGAGTCATCCTCTGAACCACAGACACTGGTCAGAGCTGTGACATGTTTAGCAGATTCTCCTTCAGATTCACTCTCAGTGTCTTCCTCTGACTAGGTGGCAGATAGCCCTTTCCTTTGCATCTTGAGAAAGGTAGGGCATTCAGCCTTAATATGACCATATCCTTCACATCCATGGCACTGGATTCCCTTGCCTTGGTTGAACTTTTCTTCAGAAGTTGATCTTTTCCTTATGTCATACGGGATGTTCTTGACATTAGGTCTACCCTGTTGATCAACCTTCTTTATGAGCTTGTTGAACTGTCTTCCAAGCATGGCTATGGCTTCAGAGATGTTTCCATTTCCTCCACTGTTTCCTTCTTCTGACTTCTCTTCAGTGTTAGATACAAATGTTATGCTTTTGTTCTTCCTGTCAGCATCCTCACATAAGCCCATTTCAAAGGTTTGGAGGGAACCAATGAGCTCATCTACCTTCATCTTGCAAATATCTTGAGCCTCTTCTATGGCTGTGACCTTCATAGCAAACCTCTTAGGCAAGGACCTGAGAATCTTTCTTACAAGTTTCTCTTCAGCCATTTTCTCACCTAATCCACCGGAGGTGTTTGCAATTTCAAGAATATTCATGTGAAAGTCATGAATAGTCTCATCCTCTTTCATCCTCAGATTTTCAAACATGGTGGTCAGCATCTGAAGTTTGGACATCTTTACCTTGGAAGTACCTTCATGAGTTACCTTGAGGGTATCCCAAACTTCCTTAGCTAGCTCACAGTGGTGTACCACCCTAAAGATGTTCTTACTGATTCCATTGAACAATGCATTCAAGGCCTTAGAATTTCCAAGGGCTAATGACTCTTGTTCCTTGTCCCACTCTTCTTCAGGAATTTGCACACTGACTCCATCTTCACCTGTCCTCGTTGGATGTTCCCATCCTTTGTTGACAGCTCTCCGGTCATCATAGTTAGAGCCATCCAACATGGGTGGTCTATTTGAGTGTCCTATATCCTTGTCCATGGTACTAGAAAGTAACTTCCCTAGATCTCACCCAGAAATTAACAGGCAGGGTGCCTGCTCTGATGCCAATTGAAATTCTAGTTATCAGACTTCCGATGTCACACGGGTTGTTATGACATCCAATTCTGCACACAGACAAGAATTAAGCAGAACTTAAAAGTAAGTGCAGTAAATAACACAAGTAATTGTTTACCCAGTTCAGTCCAACATGACCTACGTCTGGGGGCTACCAAGCCAGGGAGGAAATTCACTATCAGTAGTATTAATTCAAAGCTAAACTCACCCGTTTACAACTCTTCACTTAATCCCTACCCAATGCAATTTCAATCTTACTCTAAGATCAGAGTTCCTACTCACTCCCCCTCAATCACCTCAGTGATTACTACCTTTAATCAATATTAAAGACAATTTTGAAGTCACACTTCAAATAACTCTTGATTGTGCTTAACAGCTTTGATCAAGATACACAACACTCACGCTTAAAAGCTTTGAGCGACACAACACTTACAACTCAATGAACACCCTATGCCAATGCGATCATCTACGTGATAATGGCTTGGCTTACAAGATATGTCTAATACAAGACTCACAAAAATACAGCAGTGAAGTATGATGGACACACTAAATCTTCACGCCTTAAAATCCCCAGTTCTGAATGAAGGAACGACTTCCTTTTATATTGCAGCACTTGGGCTTTGCACTTGTATTCTCCTAAAATTAAGGTCACGCGAGTTCCCTTAAATTCCACATCTAGGTTACTAACAAATAGGCTATTTGTTAGGTTCATTAATTGTAGCTTGGTTGTTGATTTCCTGGATTTTCTCTCAGCTGTTGAATCCCTGAAGAATAGCCTGAGAAAAAGCTGAAACAGAAAAACTAAACAACCTACAGTCTAGCATATGCTGTCAGGAATGAATGTCACAACATTCAGCTTGACATCAAGGACCATATGCTAAGTCTGTTTTTCCTGAAAACAGACTGTACAAGTTTGCTGAACTGTACAGGACCAAACTGTCCATTCTACAGTAGCAGCTTACATTAATACATGTCAAAGTATCCAATTTGACATTTACACATTTATCCTTAAGTCAGTTTTGTTATCCTTTTGAAGGGCAGACTGAGAAATATACTGAAGTGTAGCAGAACACCACTCTGTCTATTGTTCAGTATATGCTGTCCATGATGAATGTCATAACATCCAGTTTGACATTCATATAGTAGGCCTTATGCCAGGTATGGTATTTCCTTGATAACCAGACTGAAAATGAATACTGAGCTCTAACAGAACACCAACTGTTCTATTCCTCAGTATCTGTTGATAGGGATGAATGTCACCACATCCAATTTGTCATTCAATAAATCCTGTATTAGCTAATCCTGCAGTAAGTTACTCAAGTATGTCATGATATTAGTCAAGACATCAGAGTATAGTTAGATACTCTAACCTCCAATGCAGTTACACATACGCCTTCACAACATGTCATGACATCAGTCAAGACATTAGAATCCAACTAGTGTTTTACCATACAATGCAGCCAATTAAACACCTACATTTACTAACCAAAATACCAAAAATATGTTTATGTATACAAGGGTTTGAGACCCTCAATACAAGGAGATCAATTCAGGGTCTCATCAAGCTCACAACTAGGGTTTGAGACCCTCAATACAAGGAGATCAATTAAGATATGTTTCACATTGGTTCTAGACATCATATATGGATGCCCACGATCTTCATTTATCATTTTGATCAAGAATTTATCAAGAGCTAGTTTTTCTTGGAAAGTCATTTTTTGTGGTGAAAGATTATAGGTCATTTTGTGTGTGCCCTAGTTAGGAGGTCAACTTCCAAAGACCATAACTTACTCAATGTTTATGCGATAGAGGCCATTCAACTTTCATGATCAATTTCAAGATGTCCTCTCCAACTTTGATTCTTTTAGGAACTTCAAATTCAAATTGAAAGGGCATGTGCCAAGAGGAAACATTATAGGTCATTTTGGGCCAATACCATTGAACAAGAGATTTTCCTCAACTTATAAAATGCATAACTCCTTCATGCCAAATCCAAATGAGGTCATATTTGTGACTAAATTGAAGAGGTTTGAAATACAAACAACTTTGATGAAGGAATGTTTTCCATTTGAAGCCCATGGAAAAAGTTATTCAAGGTGGAAGAAGTGAACATTTGACTTGGGACTTAGAAAAATTTCAATTATGTTTGATTTCCCAAACTTCCACCTCAAAATCCATCATGATCCAAGCTTCAAATATAAAAGTGTTCAACATGAAAGTTGTTCCCCTTGATCTCATATTTCCCAAAAGTCCAAGATCACTTTATTTGGCTAAGAATTGGATGACTTGCGCATGGATTTTCTTCAAGGTTCCATTTGGATAAATCTCATGATCACATTCCCATTTCCATTGCATGATTACATGACACACTTTCAACATTGCACATGATGAAATTTGGACCTGATTACATCATTTCATGGGCCTATCACACGCCAATGCATTCATGCAAGTGAGGTTTCTATTTTTGGCATTTTGAATGAAGTGTGTGGAAAGAAAATGCATAGCCTATAATTAAGACCCATCATGCTCAGAATTGGGGATACCTTGCCCAAGCTTTGAACCTGAAATCCTAACCACTCACCATTAGAGGATAAACTTGAAGGTTTTCAATTGAAAATCGAGTTTCAATTTCACTTCAGTTTTGAAGTTGAAACTCCAAGAATCCAAGCCCTTCCTTGATCCAATTCACTTCCTGCAAACATTTGAAGTCAAGCCAAGGCCAATTAGAAGCAAGATCAAGTAAGATTCAAGCTCCCTCGAAGGTGATTTTTTAGAAACTTCATCTCTTCGATTCTCTCTCAATTTTATATCATTCTCTTTGATTTTTGATTGGCTGAAGTCCTATCAATGTAGGCAACAAGATTGAGTTGCTTTGATTTCAAATTGAAGCAGCTCTGTTCGTGATCCTCAAAATTCAAATCCCGGTATCTTTTTATATACTTGGAATTGGAGAAAATTAAGGCCAGATTTGAGATCCTGAGCATTTTCTCTTTGAAATAGTGTCCTTGTTTTTCATTTTTCATTGAGATGAAGTTGGACCAGTCTGGTGAGGTTCACCAGAGAAGATGACCGGAGCCCTAGCTCCGGTGGTGTGTTGGCACGCCTCCTGACCACCTGATCATGTTTGAACGTTTTAATTTAAGCCATTGATTTTGCCTATCATCCCTATGACGCGTTGACTGAGGTGTATGGTGTGAAGCGCGCGCGTGACCATCAGATCTGTCACCTCAATTAATGAGGGAGACCTGATGGCCCTTGTTTTTTTCTATTTTCTTTTTTATTTATGATTTTTCATTTAATTCATTTATTTTATTTTATTCATAGAAATTTCATTTTTAATCCAAAAAATATGGGACTTTCATCAAAAATATTTAAATAATTTTCTATTCCATATTCTGAAATAAAATTATTTTTTGGATTAATTTTGATATTTTTCATGAATGAAATGTTTTTGTGCATATTTTTAATTGTTTAAAAATACTTCTGACTTTTGAAAAATAGTGAAATTTTTTGTCTAAGGTCCTTTGACCTTGTTTGATCTAGGATAAATCCCTTGGTCATTTATTTGGTGTTTTGAATGGATTTTAGGTTTTGACCAAACTAAAATGTATTTTAATTCACTTTTAATTGAATTTTTAATTGTTTAATTGTTTAAAAATTATGTTGAGCCATTGTTATGGTCTTGTGATGTTAGACTTTCTGTTTGGGCCTTGGTCAAGGTTGATTTGACTTTCGTTAGATCAAAACCATTGAATTTAGGGGATTGATGAAATATATATTTCATCTCCCAAAATCAATGGATGATTTTAAATTGGTAAAAGTCCTCCTTTGACCAATTTGTGTTGACTCCATTTCCCCTCCCCCTTCATCTCATTCTCTTTCTCTATTCATCAATTCCCTAAAGTCAAATCAACCTTGACCAATGCCCAACAACACAAGTCAAACTCAACAAGTCAAAATTAGAAGCTCAACACAATTTATTTGGCATTTAAATAGATAAAATCAACTAAAATATGCATTAAATTAAATTATGGTTTATCAAATTCCTAAAACCTCATCAAAACATCAAATAAATGGCTATGAGATTTATCATAGGTCGAACAAGGTCAAAGGACCTTGGAGAAAAAAATTCATAATTTTTGGAAACTTAAAACTATTTTTAAACAATTAAAAATATTTAAAAATTCAATTAAATCATGAAAAATATTGATAATGATCCAAAAAATAATTTTAATTCAGATAATAAAAGAGGAATTTATTTAAATTTTTTTGGTGAAACTCTCATATTTTTTGGATCAATATTAAAATTAATATGAATGAATGAAGATAAACCAAATAAAATGAAAATTAGAAAATAAGAAAAAACGTGGACCACTTGATCTCCCTCATTAATTGAGGTGGCAGATCAAGTGGCTCTCAGCGCGCTCTCCACCATGGTTCTGAGTTAGCGCGCCACACAAGTGGTAATCCAAACCAACACGTGAGATTAAAACATTTGAAATGGATCCTGTGGTTCTGATGACTGCCAACTCACCACCAGAGGCAAAGCTCCAGTCTCCTTCTCCGGTGAGCCTCACCGGGCTGGTCCAGTCACAACCATCACCAAAATTAAAAGGAATGACATGATTTTAAAGTAAAAATGGCACTGAGCTTGAATCTGGCCTCAATTTATCCTAACTCCAAGTATATTGAGAGATACAAGGAGTTGAAATTTGAGGTACACAATCTGAGTTGCTTCGATTTAACCTCAAAGCAACTCAGTCTTATTTCCTACATTGGTATGACTTAAGACAACCAAAAATCCAAGATAATTATGGGGAATTAAGTGAGAATCGAAGAGACGAAATTTTCTGGAAAATACCTTCAATGTAGGTCTGAATTTGATTGCTCTTGCTCTTGCTTGTGCTTGATCTTACTCAGGATGCTTGAAGGAGTAGAATAGAATGATCAAAAGGCTTTGGATCCTTGGAGATTTAAATCTCAAAACATTGAGATTCAAACTCAATTTCCAAATGGAAATTATCAAGATTATCCTTTGGAATGGGAGGGTTTGAATGCTTGAGATTAAAGTCGGTGCGCAGGGTTCTCAATTCTGAACCTAGAGGCCTCTATTTATAGTCAATCCAATTGATATTTGCACACTTCAACATGGAATCCAAAAATAGCAATGAGTGATGCATGGGTGCATGGGCGTGTACATTCCCATGAAATTATGTCATTTGGTCCATAATTGAATACAAACAAGTCTAAGATCATGTTGGAATGACATGCATTGGTGTGTGGGAGTTTGAAGTTCAATTTTGCCAAATGATGATGCAATGTTAAAGCCATGAGCATCCCATTCAAATATTATCCAAAATGGATGAAATTGGACTTTTTGGAAAGTTTATACCAAGAGGAACAACTTTCATGTTGTACATGTTTTCATTTGAAGCTTGGATCATGATGAATTTTGAGGTGAAAGTTGGGAAAATCAAACATGTCAAAAAAATTCTAAGTGTCAAGCCATATGTTCACTTATTCTACCTTGGATAACTTTTTATGTGAGCTTCAAATGAGAAACGTTCCTTCTCCAAAGTTGTATCTCTCTCAAAGTCCTTCAAAATGGTTATAAACTTGACCTCATTTGGATTTAATATGAAAGAGTTATGCATTTTTGAACTTGAGGAAAAACACTTATTCAATGGCATTGGTCCAAAATGACCTATAATGTATCCTCATATCACATGCTTATAAAAGGTGAATTAGCTCTTCCTCCAAACATCAAAGTTGAATTAGACATCTTGAATTTGATTGTGCATTTTGGAAATCTTTCATCTCATAAAAATTGAGTAAGTTATGGCCTTGGGAAGTTGACCTCCAAATTAGGGTTTAGACAAAATGACCTATAATTTTTCATCATAAAAAATGACTTTCCATGCAAAACTAGCTCTAGACCTCAACATGAAAGTTGTTTGGAATGTTACAAATTATAGGAAATATGGTATAGGGAACCTCAGTTTTGATCAGATGAACTCCTCTAGTCAACCACCATGAACCAACTTGCTAGCTTGCCATTATCTTGACTTTCGGGACTCATGGAGGATCATATATGCATAAGATGATGAAATTCGAAGTATCCCTTGAAATATTTGATCAAATGTTGAAGAAGCTTGTTGAAGAAGCTTGTTAAAGAAGTTACACAAGATACCTAGATGAACTAGGGTTTCCAAGGCAAACCAATTTCAAACTCTCGACGATTTCTTGATCAAAATAACATGTGAAAACCATCGGGATTCATATATAATGCTTAGAGCCATTATAGATCAGTTTTGATTGAGCTCTTTGCAATGAGGGTCTTAAACCCTAGATGTGAGCTTGATGAATCAAAGGTGAGCACATGCTCTACCTACAAAAGAGTTAGTGCATACAAAGACATATTTTTTGTATTTTGGTTAGTAAAAATGATAAAAATACAAAGTATGATACAATCACATGATGCTTGGTGATCTCTCCCAATGCAAACCCAATGAATGAGGGGTAACGAGGATGCCAAGGTGTGATCCAAATGCTAATTCATATGATGAGATGGCATGAGGGATCTTAGGGTCAAAATTAGGGTCTTACAGTTGCCCCTATTTAAGGACATTCTAGCTGAGGAGATGAAGGTTAAAATCTTCGTATCGACTCAGTAGAATGAACTTAAATAACAACATATAGAAACAAGTTTTGGTACCTAAGAGACCTCATAATGCATATGATATGAATGTTGAAGTAATCTCTGTGGGGAAAATGTTTCCACAAAGGAAAAGAATTCAGAGAGATCAAAAGTCCGTAGGAGTATAATGCATTCCATAAGGAAAACTCACTAGGGAGACAGAGACTTTGGGGGATAAAAAGAGTTGTGTGTAGGCCAGGCTACGACTTAAAACTGTTGGGGGACTAGAGGGATTCCATGAAAAATAAATCAATGGAAAGGCTCAGTCGGGGAACAGAAGGACATCTGCAGGGGACAACAGGTAGATCAGAGCAAAACTGAAATACTCGAACCAAGTAGGAACAACGATTTCACTAAGGAAATACACACTCAACCTCGATTGGGGAAGAAAAGATCTTCAGCACATGAGGAGCAAAAATATATTATCCACTACAGGTTACTGGGTAAGGATATAACAAAATTTGATAGGGAGGACATCCATTACCGGTTAGGGTAAACATATCAAGGATAACTCGCTGAGGGCAGCCAGGAGGCGTATTTATTACCGGTTACTGGGTAAGAATAAAACTGTTGGGTAAAGCCAAAATAGGATTTACAACTACCAGTTACTGGGTAGAAGACCAAAGGGAGAGAATATCTGTCATTGGTTAAAGTGAACATATCAAGGATACAAAATTCGTCATCGATTAAGATGAACATATCAAGGATAGACTTGCTTGGGGATGTTAAGGAGGATATCCGTCATCGGTTAGGATGAACATATCCAGGATAAACCGCCTGAACAAAGTAGGAATTATATCTATGAAATGCTGGATAGAATACCAAGAAGAGAATATCCATCATCGGTTAGGATAAACATATCAAGGATAGACTCCGAGGGGATAAGCATGAATTATATCTATTAGTTACTGGATAGAATACCAAGAAGAGAATATTCGTCTTTGATTAGGATGAACATATCAAGGATAAACTCTGCCAAAGGGGAAAAAGCAGGATTTATAACTACCGATTACTGGGCAGAAGACCGCAAAGAGAAGGAAACTCGTCGTCGGTTAGGATGAACATATTAAGGATTAACTCTCTAGGGAATAAAACAGGGATTATAACTACCTTTTTACTGGGCAGAAAACCAAGAAGAGAGAATATCTGTCACTGGTTAGGATGAACATATCAAGGATATACTTCCTAGGAGATGTGAAAACATATCAAGTATCAAACAACAAACTAAGAAGAATATTACCGTTTACTGGATAATAGACTCTTAGAGGACCAATGGCATCTATCTAGGGAAGATCTAGAAAGAAACAGTCAATCAAGACTCAACCCAATGAGGATATAACTCAAGGGGAATGGTTCCATCCAGATAATCGACTAAGGGGGAAACTGAAACAATAACCATCCACGAGGAAATAACTCAGTGGGTGATCACACTGAATCACACCGCGTCTTTGACTCGAATTTCACATGTTTATTAGGTCTTTATTATCATTTTGCTTGAGTTATGCTCTATTTTATGTTTTTTTAGGTATTTAGCTCTTTTAGGACCTTTTTAGAAGAAACGAAGTAAAAAGACCAAAAAATTAGGGTTTTCGGCAAATATTGTACTCGTGGCGTTCTGCATGGAGGCCGCTATAGGAGAAGCCATGACACATCAGCCCTCAACCAAGAGGAGACTTCCACGATCCCATGAACTTCCCCATTTACTCGCATGGCGGGCGCCATAGAGGGGTGGCGGGTGCCACCTTTGCATTTCACGTTCCCACTAAAGAGAAGTTGAAGGGCATCCTGGTCTTTGCATGCTGCTGAATTCCTCTATAAATAGGTCGTTCTAGTTCATTTCCAAAACATCCAACTTAGTTTACAACACTAAGACTATATTATCATCTGTAAAAGCGGTAATCCGTCACATCGAGGGATTATCGCACCTTAGTGAAATTGAGTTGGAGCACTTTGATTTTGTTGTCATATTTATTTTCAAAGTCAAAGGTCTATTTACTTCCTTGTACCAGATTTAAAGCCTCTGTTTGGAGCAGGTTCTAATTTAATCGCCTTTTTATTTTACTTTCCATGTTTTACTTTATTTAATGTCTTGTCATGCTTTACTTTATTTAATATCCTGCCATTGTCTTTACTTTATTTAATTTTCTCGCCATTATCTTTATTGCTCGTTTTTAATTGTTTTACACGCTTTACTTGTTCTTCACGCCTTACATTCTAAACTTCTTCTCATCATGTTTAACAACGTTGTATTTGTTTGTATTACCATGTTTGGCTAAATCTTTCAAAGGTTAGAATGTAAGGATCGCGGTTAAAAGGATGTTTCACATATTGCATTTGTAGAAATGCTTTAGGGGCTGTTTTGGTTTTCAATTCGAGTTTTCTGAAACAAACTTGGTTAATTTTGACTAATCGAGGAGTGCGAAAGCACCCTGGATTAGTTAACTAGGAATTTTTATCAGTTTAAGGAGAAATGATTTTTGAAACTTTTTTCGGACGCGTTGATAGATTTAAAATCAGGAAATTCCTTGGGTAAACTTTTCGAATCAAAATTACTTTTCAACTAAGCTTACAAGTCTTATTTCTTAAAAATAGGTTTACTACTTTAGCGTTTTGCGCACCTTTTATAAGTGACAATAAAAGGCCTTAATTTAAGAGTAAACTCGGTTTTGAATACGCGAAAGCGACAGTTCCTATTAAATGGATTATTTTCAAGAATAGAAAATATTGTCCCATAAGTAGTTCTATTTAGAAAATCGAAACATCGTTTAACTGACGTGAAATACATTCAAGCCTATCTTTATCTGCACTGTATTTATCATTTTCTTTATTTACTGTTATTTTGCGACATCATTATCTCATTTGTACCGCCTTAGATAAACATTGTAACAATGGCAATCGATAGATTGACGATTTGGTCTTTTTGGGATTGTTATTCTTTTATATTACTCTGACGCGAATCGTGCACTTGCGAATATAACGATCAAGTTTTTGGCGCCGTTGCCGGGGACCAACTTCGTCAAATTCCGTACGTTGTTGTTACACTATCTAGACTAAGGCATTATTAGCCGGTAAATGCAAGGAACCCGTAGTACCAGAAATTTAGTAGATCCTTTAGCGGAACCCGAACGTTACACTCGTACACGCATCTTACTCATCCGAATTAAGAAAGCTATATCCAACAATCGCGACCGGAGACCTCTTAAGGAATTTTCCCAACCCTCTGACGAGGAACCTAGTTCTCGTATAGTAAACCCCCTCATTCCTGCCAACAATTTCAAACTAAAACCATCTTTACTGCAATTAGTGCAACAGAACCAATTCGCGGATCTCGCTACTGAGAACCCAAAACAACATTTAAAAGTCTTTATCCAACTGGCCGACACCTTTAAATCCAATGGTGCTTCACCTGATGCCATTCGTTTAATATTATTTCCTTTCTCCCTCAGAGATAGAGCACGTTTGTGGTTAGATTCTCTTCCAGCTAACTCAATAACTACCTGGGAAGACCTTAGGAGACTATTGCTTCCTAGATATTTCCCCCTAGTAAGACTGTTGTTCTTCGAAATCAAATAACTAGATTTACTCAAAACCAAGGAGAATCACTTTTTGAAGCTTGGGAGAGATACAAGGAGCTGTTAAGAGTCTGTCCACACCATGGCCTAGAACAATGGTTAATCATTCATACCTTCTACAATGGACTCCATTATAACACAAAGATGAGCATCGACGCTGCTGCTGGTGGCACGTTGACGAACAAACCTTACCCTGAAGCTTATGACCTAATTGAGGATATGGCCCAAAACCATTACCAATGGGGAACTGAACGAGCATCAGTAGAGGAAAAGGAGACCCAAGATGGAATACATGAGATAAGTTCTATGGACATGATGCAAGCGAAAATGGACGCTTTAGCCCTTAAGGTCGAACATATTTCTACAAACTCTAACACCGTAGCGGTAGTCCACATAGAGTATGGACTTTGTGGATCTAAAGGACACAAATCAGCGGAATGTAACCTTTTGAACGACCTGAACACCGACCAAGTGAATTACGCCCAAGGTAACCCATTTTCAAACACTTACAACCCTGGATGGAGGAATCACCCGAATTTTTCCTATAAAAGCCAGAACCCTGTCCAAAATTATGCACCTCAAAGACCACAAGGTTTTCAAGCCCAAAAACCAAATCAACCTATGCAAGTTGTGCCCCGGAAGCCTAACCTTGAGAAGATCATGGAGAACTTTATATCATGCCAGACTCAGCAAAATAAAGAATTCCTAAACCATAACATTCACGTAAATGAACTGATAACGCAATTAGGGACTAAGGTTGATCAGATAATTACTCATAATAAGATGCTTGAAACCCATATCTCACAGGTAGCACAAAACCAAGCCCCACAAACTACACCTGGAGGACAATTCCCTGGACAACCTCAACTCAGCCCTCGAGGGCAAGCTAACGCTATTGCATTATGAAGTGGGACCACTTACGAATGGCCTCATAACCCAGCAATGAGAGAGTCCAAAGATTCTAAAGAAAATATACCTACCAACCAAGATAAGGAACCGGTGGAACCCGAAAAACAAACCGACCAAGAAGGAGAAGCCAAGGAAAAAACTTAGAAACCACCACCCCCCCCCCCCCAAAACCACCAATCCTATATCCACAAAGACTTAAACAAACCAAAATCAATAACCAATACCAAAAGTTTATAAAAGTAATAGAGAAGCTTCATGTAGAGATTCCTTTCACCGAAGCCATCACCCAAATTCCATCTTACGCCAAATTTCTCAAATACATCTTAACCAACAAGCGTAGGCTTGACGATCTCAAACCCTTGGAATGCAACTTCATTTCCGAGAATAAACTTGCTAAGAAGGAGAAAGACCCTGGGATTTTTTCTATACCTTGTATTCTAGGGAGTCATGTGATCGATAATGCTTTCCTAGACTTAGGCGCTAGTGTGAGTTTAATGCCCTTAGTTGTGTGTAAAAGGTTGAACTTAGGAGAATTACAACCAACTAAGATGTCTCTCCAATTAGCCGATAGATCTGTTAAGTATCCTGTAGGAATATTAGAAGACATCCCCGTTAGGATCAGTCAACTTTATATCCCGACAGACTTTGTGGTCATGGATATCAAGGAAGACAACGATATCCCTATCCTTTTAGGTAGACCATTTTTATCAACAGCCGGAGCTATAATAGATGTTAAAAGATGAAAATTAACTTTTGAAGTACGAGATGAAAAGATAGAGTTTATTCTTTCAAAGTTCCTGATGGCACCAATCATAGGAGACGCATGTTACGCGATTGATATCTTAGATGAATGCATAACGGAATTTGATCAAGAAGAACCTATGATCGAACCATTTTCAGACCCGAATGAAAAGGATGACGAGCTAAAGGAAACGGAACCTCACACTAACGAATGTTTGGCCCTTACTCCAGACCTTTCACCAAACTCTCAAAAACCAACTCAAGAACTTAAGGAATTTCCCAAGAACCTAAGATACGAGTTTTTTATAAAGAAATGAATCGACCAGTAATAATTAGTGCCACCTTAAACCAAGACGAGACAAACCAACTCTTGAATGTTTTACGAAGATACCCCTCTGCCTTAGGATACAACATCTCTGATTTAAAAGTTATAAGCCCATCCGTGTGTATACGCAGGATCTCGCTAGAGGAGGATTCAAAATCGTCCAGAGAACATCAGAGAAGAATCAACCCTGTAATGAGTGAGATGGTAAAGAAGGAAGTCCTTAAACTCCTAGAAGCTGGTATAATCTATCAGATCTCCGATAATAAATGGGTAAGTCATGTACATGTGGTACCCAAAAAAGGAGGCATCACAGTCGTGCAGAACGAGAAGGGCGAGCATGTGGCTAAACGTATAGAAGGCGGATGGTGTATGTGCATAGACTATAGGAAACTCAATAAGGCAACTAGGAAATACCATTTCCCCCTTCTATTCATAGATCAAATGCTTGAGCGTCTTGCCAAACACTCTTACTTTTGTTACCTGGATGGATATTCTGGATTTTTCCAAATACCCATACACCCCGAGGATCAAGAGAAAACCACTTTCACCTGTCCTTACGGAACATTTGCTTACAGACGAATGTCGTTTGGACTATGCAATGCGCCAACTACTTTCCAACGTTGTATGATGTCAATCTTCGCAGATTATCTCGATGGAATTATGGAAGTGTTCATGGATGATTTCTCGGTATGTGGGTTTGACTTTGAGAATTGCCTCATTAATCTTGAGAAAATCCTAGAAAGATGCGTAGAAGTTAACCTTGTATTAAACTGGGAGAAGTGCCACTTTATGGTTAAAGAAGGCATAGTGTTAGGATATATAATATCTGAAAGAGGCATTGAGGTCGACAAAGCAAAGATAGAAGTGATAGAAAACTATAACCCTCCTAAGACTGTTAGAGAAGTTCATAGTTTCCTTGGACACGCTGGTTTTTACCGACGCTTTATCAAAGATTTCTCTAAAATAACAAAACCCCTGACCGACCTTCTGATGAAAGAAGTTGAATTCATTTTCGATGAGAAATGTATCGAAGCCTTTAATCATTTAAAACAAGCGCTAATTTCAGCACCCATTTTACAAACTCTGGATTGGACTCAACCTTTTGAAATAATGTGTGATGCTAGCGATTTCGCCATAGGAGCTGTTTTAGGACAAAGAGAAAATAAGAAATTACATGTGATATATTACGCTAGTAGAACCCTAGATGCCGCTCAACTCAATTATACGACAACAGAGAAGGAATTCCTAGTTGTAGTTTTTGCAATTGATAAATTTAGGTCTTATCTTGTCGGATCTAAGATTATAGTCTATACGGACCATGCAGCTATCTGTTACCTTTTAAGCAAAAAGGATGCGAAACCTAGGTTACTCAGATGGATCCTTTTGCTACAAGAGTTCGACTTATATATCCGAGACAAAAAAGGAACATAAAACATAGTTGCTGACCATCTTTCCAGAATAGAGCATTTGAAGCCAGACCGTTTACCTATAAATGATGATTTCACCTATGACAGATTGATAGCTAAGTTAGATACCGCTCCCCTTGAACCTAATAGAGACAACTTTGGAACAATTTCAGAAATTAGCAGAGTACCATGGTACGCTGATTTTGTGAATTATCTAGCCGCTGATATCATACCACCTGACCTCAATTATCAATAAAAGAAGAAGTTCTTTAAAGATGTAAGAAATTTCTATTGGGACGAACCACTCCTTTTTAAAAGAGGAACAGATAACATCTTTCGATGTTGCGTCCCAGGAGAAGAAGTCAGAAATATCATAGAGCATTGTCACTCTTCACCCTATGGTGGACACTCAAGCACATCCAAGGCATACGCTAAGATCCTTCAAGCTGGTCTTTATTGGCCAACACTATGGCGTGATGTCCATAATTATATTATCCAATGTGATCGGTGCCAGCGCGTTGGAAACATCTCAAGACGCGACGAAATGCCTTTGAAGAACATCCAAGAAGTGGAATTATTGGATGTTTGGGGTATTGATTTCATGGGACCTTTTCCATCTTTGATGGGAAACAAGTATATTTTGGTAGTCGTCGACTATGTGTCCAAATGGATAGAAGCTATAGCCTCACCCACTAACGACACAAGAGTAGTCGTCAAGATGTTTAAAAACAATATCTTCCCCAGATTTGGAGTACCACGGCTTGTCATAAGTGATGGTGGATCACATTTTATATCCAGGATATTCGATAAACTCTTACGAAAGTACAAAGTAAAACATAGAGTAGAAACACCATATCATCCCCAGACTAATGGTCAAGTGGAAGTATCAAACAGGGAGATTAAGCAAATCTTAGAAAAAACTATTTCAATATCCAGAAAAGATTAGTCTGAAAAGCTAACAGAAGCATTGCGGGCTTACATAACTGCTTACAAAACCCCTATTGGAACTACACCATACCAGTTAGTCTACGGGAAGTCATGCCACTTACCTTTTGAACTTAAGCACAAAGCATATTGGGCCATCAAGACCCCAAATTTGGATTACCTAGCATCTGGCGAGAAGCGAATCCTCGATATCCACAAATTGGAGGAACTTCGCCAGAACGCTTACGAGAATGCCATTATATACAAAGAAAGAACCAGAGCATGGCATGAAAAAAGGATTGTGAAAAAAGACTTTAATATAGGCGACTTTGTTCTCCTCTTCAATTCGAGATTACGACTTTTTCCAGGTAAGTTGCGGTCGAGATGGACAGGCCCCTTTAAGGTTTCCAAAATCCTCAAGTCTGGAGCAATTGAAATCCGGAATAATTCCTGTAATCCATTTGTGGTAAATGGACAAATACTGAAGCAATATTAAGGAGGTGACATCCCCACAGAATGCCCTGGCCATACTCTGATCGACCCTCCGATTCCTACCTATGATATATAAAGTTCAAATCGTCAAGCTAACGACGTTAAACAAGAGCTGCGTGAGAGGCAACCCATGATTTCTTTTTCCTTTACTTCATTTTTACTATTTCGATTTATATTTTCGTATGTTTTATATATATATATATTTATGTTTAGAATAACATTTGCAATATTTCCGATTTCAGGTGTCCTCTGTTTTTTAACCTAATTTTTCAGGATGGAGAATTTCGACACTATGCGATCTTTCATGACCCAGTACAGGAGCAACGCTACGCCATGTTTTCCCAGCGTTAATGCTGCCCACCAAATATCCTGATTCAAGTTGCATGGAAGCATTAGGCATTGATCCTAGTGTCAGGCATTTATGCGATCAGTTGCAATGGTATGAGTATACTGAAGCGATGCATGTGACTTACAGGAACCTCACTTTGGAGTTCTTGAGCTCGCTGAACTACGAGCCCTATGTTAGTCACGCTAGTGATGGTGGCTACATTAATTTCAGGTTATTTGGGACAGAATACACCTTCAACCACAAGCGTTTCGGTGACTTACATGGATTTCAGACTACTTATGATGCCTCATCTGAGCTCCCCATGAGCTATTTCCTGAGTAGAGACGTTGAGAAGTTGTGGAGTGACATTACATGTGGAGGTAGCCCTGGCCCTTCCACTCAAATCTCTAACAAGATCCATAATCCTGCTTTTAGATATTTTCAGATGATTATTACCCACACCTTCTTGGGAAAGAGTGACACTGATACACACGTAAGTGCTGAAGAGATTTTCTTCATGTATTGTACCACTCAGTCACCCCGATAGCTTGCGGCGCTTTTCTGATCGAGAGTCTCTATCTTAATGCTCGCTCCGTTGTGATTCCTATACATGTTGGAGGCACGGTAACCCATATAGCCTCCGCCCTAGGATTTGATAGAAGGCTATTTCATCTAACATCTTACTGCAGCTATACTTTGATGGATATTGACTTCTATTTGGACCGTGGCCTCATGAGGAGATCTTCTTTCCACCCGGATCAATATAGGCTCTTGATCGAGGGTGACTATCCACTAATTTACTTTACCAGACCCTCAGGTAACTTGTGTTTATGATCAGGACAACTAGGCCTATGCCATAGAAGGCCAAGGCGAGACAGTAGATGCACAGAGAATCGCACCTACCAGAATCAAAGTCCTCACCAATAATCCAAATCTTCAGAGTCCAAGCATGCATTCTGAGCTTGTTAAGCTTCGTATGGAGATAGCCCAGCTCCGCCAGGAGCTCGCTGACGTTGCTTTGCAGGTCGAAGTGTCAGATGCCACACATGCCACTGAAGCCAATATATTGAACAACGAGAGCGCCGACCTTAGACACCAGATTGCAATGCTCCGAGGATCCGAAGTTGAGGAGACTCCATTATTTCCTGGACATTGATGATATCACCGACCGAGAGATGTCGTTTGCTTTAATTATTTCTCATTATTAGACTTATTATTTATGCTTGCTTTACTTATTGATTTTATGCTTGCATTTCCTTTCCTAGCATCTCTCGACCCATGACTTATTACTAACTATTCATATGTGTATATATATATATATATATATATATATATATATAATATATATATATATATATATATATATATATATATATATATATTATATATATATATATATATATATATATATATATATATAATATGTATATATATATGCATTATTATTATTATTATGTTTTTATTGCCTTTTTTATTTTATTTTATTTTACTTTAATTTTTTATTTTTTAATTTATTTTATTTTATTTTTTCATTTATCAAGCTTAATAAAAAAGACAACATGTTATGGAATCCTATGTGCACCTCCTTTGCAAAATAAGGAAAAAGTGAAGCCCAAGAAAAAGAAATAAGGATCGGCCCAAAATCCGGCATCATGGCGGGCGCCATAAGCCTCGTGGCGGACGCTATGGGGTCTGAACATTTAACGGGACAGAATCCCTAAATTCCCCATTTTTGTCTTCTTCAACCTTTAAAAACCCATTTTTCCTCCTTCCAACTCTATTGAAGTCCACGAAAAATCCCAACTTTATCATCTTAACTCCAACCCATTATCATTCCCAAACTTCACCCATCAATTTCCTCCACCAAAAACCCACTAAAATCCCATTTTCACTTCCTTACCATAAAAATCCATTTTCTCTTCACTCACCATCAATGGTCGGAATGGACTTCGACAACATCATCCTTCGCAGAGAGAAACCCGGAGAGCGTCAGAGTAAAATTTTGTAGAAGTTGCAAACACGAGAAATTCTCTCTACCAGGTATGTAGATTAGGACTACTTTTATACTTTAGGGACATACCATAGTATTTTTCATATGCTAGATAATTTAGGATTGCATGATATTTTTGCTAATAAGGAACCAACCTATGATAGGCTGACTACGGAATTTCTAAGTTCCCTAATATACAATGTTCATCCTGGCACTGCTAGCACGGCTGGTACCGTATGTTTTAGAATGTTTAATGTTGAATATGAGTACACTACCGATGCCTTAGCAGGTTTGTTAGGAATGCCTTACAGAGAGGGTGCCATTTGTGAGACACCCTTAGATGCTGAATGGGCACTCGAAGCATTTAACTTTTGGAATAGATTATCAAATGTGGCTATCACTTCTTTTGAAGGAATTTTAGCCTCCACTATTCATAACCCGACCATCCGTATTTTTCGATATCTTTTGGCATGTACTATTTTTGGTCGGGAAAATTCTAATAAAGTAAATGCTCGCGAGTTGCTATTTTTACAGAGTTGCCTTACTAATCAAAGGATCAATCATGTTCCTTTTATGCTTGCACATATGTCTGCCATTTTGAAAAAAGGAGGAACCGTTTCTTTTGGTGGATTAATTACTTCTATTGCTAGAGCACTAAATCTCAATGCTGAATTAGCTACCTTAGAATCGCTCCCTCCTCGCACCATTAACTTGAAATTTTTGAAGGATATGAAATTATACAAGGTGCGGCGAGCGGGCGGTTATAACCTCATGATCCATGGTGTAGCTATACCAAGTGTTATTTTACCTTGCTCTCACCGTACAGATGTACAACATGCAAGGAAATGGACAAATGATCTCGATGCTCCACCTTTTACCGGTTCTTTGCCACCTAATGTCCCTATGGACGATGGGCAAGGAATCGATGATGAGTATGACCGGTGCGACCAGTCCCCTGCTCATGATATTCCTACACACACTGCTTCACCTGCATACACTGCACCTTCTTCTTCTGACCATTTTGCAGGTACCGCTCCCGGTTTTTACATCATTGAGGAGATATGACGCGAGCACCTGGCTCGGGAGGAAAGGCGTGACGCCCTTTTAAATACCATAAACCAACAATTGACTGATAATATGAGTTTTATGGTAGCCTCCCATCAGCGCAGTGAGCAAGCACATCAGACTATCACTGAGTCCTTGCTTGCGATCACTAATGAGCAGCATCGCCAACGACAACCTACTCAGCGTCACTTCGCACTTATCGAGGCCAACCAGGGGTCTCTCTTAGGTCGCTCTAGGCAGCTGCAGGATGGTCTTAGTACTCGTAGCAAGAGTCGTCGACCCAGGCATCCTGACGGTACCGGTGATCAGCCATAGATCTCTCTTTCAGGTTACTCCTACCCTATCTCATATCGAAACATTGAGGACAATGTTCTGTTTAAGTGTGGGAGGAGATTTTTATCGCCTTCCTTTATTTCCATTATGTTTTATTTTCAGTATGTTTTGTGTGTTTTAGTTGTTTGCTTTTCTTTCAATAAAATAACATGTGTTTGACGAGTCACCTGTGTGGTGTATCCATACTTCTCCCATTTCTTTAGCCTTACCAAAAAAATCTGTGAGCAAAGAAAACAGTGTATTTTGAATATTTAGGCTATAAGACAGGTTTATGACAGGATGTAAAAGACTTGGGAAAACTTTTTCTAAAAATCGATATCGTCTTGACACTGTACGCTTCATGATTATAGAGTCGATCCCGATACCCCATATGTGGTGACCCTAATTTTTGTTCCAAATAAGTCCTTAAGTAGTTTATCCTTGCAGACAGCTCCGACTTATGCATGTCCTACGTAGGGGACCAATGAAAATAAGTGAATGATCATAAAAGTTTCTGCTTTGTCCTCTAGTTGTATGAAATTCCGGGCTATGTGACTCTCACACGATCATTTAACCCAGCAAAATAAAGAATTTTGTGAAACATACAGAAGAAAAAAAAAAAAAAAAATATATATATATATATATATATATATATATATAATATATATATATATATATATATATATATATATATTATAATATGCCTATTGTTGGTTGGTTCAGAGGTATCTGGTGCTGGACTTGGTAGGGTGGATTACGATCCAATCCCCCACAACTGCAATCGAGATGAATAAAGGGGATACACCAATTTATGTACCAGCCCCATGCTTAAGATCTTAATCACTAACTGGTCAACTTACTATGAGTATGTACGGATAACGGGCTTAATGTGATTGCACCTGAATGAAAAGGACTTGAAGAAGATGAAAAGAAGGCCTAGGTATGGTGGGGTGATATGGATTGATTTATATAGGAACGAAGCCTATGACCGTATTTGCAGAAAGTGTCACTACAATATCCTTAGTTCGATTCGTTAGTACCTATTGATACATTCCTTGAATGAACTTATAAGCCTTTTTGCCTTGAAATAACTATAGTTGATACTATTTTTCTTGCATGAGCTATAAAGAGTTTTACTTGAGAACAAGCAAAGGTTTAAGTGTGGGAGAATTTGATCACACTGAATCACACCGCATTTTTGACTCGGATTTCACATGTTTATTAGGTCTTTATTATCATTTTGCTTGTGTTTTGCTCTCTTTTATGTTGTTTGCAGGTATTTAGCTCTTTCAGGACCTTTTTAGAAGAAACGAAGAAAAAAGACCAAAAAATTAGGGTTTTCGACAAATATTGTACTCGTGGCGTTCTGCATGGCGGCCGCTATAGGAGAAGCCATGACACATCAGCCCTCAACCAGGAGGAAACTGCCACGATCCCATGAACTTCCCCATTTACTCACATGGCGGGCGCCATAGAGGGGTGGCGGGCGCCACCTTTGCATTTTACGTTCACACTAAAGAGAAGTTGAAGGGCATCCTGGTCTTTGCATGCTGCTGAATTCCTCTATAAATAGGTCATTCTAATTCATTTCCAAAACATCCAACTTAGTTTACAACACTAAGACTATATTATCATCTGTAAAAGCGGTAATCCGTCACATCGAGGGGTTATCTCACCTTAGTGAAATTGAGTTGGAGCACTTTGATTTTGCTGTTGTCTTTATTTTTAAAGTCAAAGGTCTATTTACTTCCTTGTACCAGATTTAAAGCCTCTGTTTGGAGCAGGTTCTAATTTAATCGCCTTTTTATTTTACTTGCCATGTTTTACTTTATTTAATATCTTGTCATGCTTTACTTTATTTAATTTCCTTCCATTGTCTTTACTTTATTTAATTTTCTCGCCATTATCGTTATTGCTCGTTTTTAAATGTTTTACACGCTTTACTTGTTCTTCACGCCTTACATTCTAAACTTCTTCTCATCATGTTCAACATCCTTGTATTTATTTGTATTACCATGTTTGGCTAAATCTTTCAAAGGTTAGAATGTAAGGATCGCGGTTAAAAAGATGTTTCACATATTGCATTTGTATAAATGCTTTAGGGGCTGTTTTGGTTTTCAATTCAAGTTTTTTGAAACAAACTTGGTTAATTTTGACTACTCGAGGAGTGCGACAGCACCCTGGCTTAGTTAACTAGGAATTTTTATCACTTTAAGGAAAAATGATTTTTGAAACTGTTTTTAGATGCGTTGATAGATTTAAAATTAGGAAATTCCTTGGATAAACTTTCTGAATCAAAATTACTTTTCAACTAAGCTTACGAGTCTTATTTCTTAAAAATAGGTTTACTACTTTAAGGTTCTGCGCACCTTTTATAACTGACAATAAAAGGCCTTAATTTAAGGGTAAACTCGGTTCTGAATACGCGAAAGCGACAGTTCCTGTTAAATTGATTCTTTTCAAGAGTAGAAAATATTATCCCATTAGTAGTTCTATTTAGACAATTGAAACATCGTTTAACTGACGTGAAATATATTCAAGCCTATCTTTATTTGCATTGTATTTATCATTTTCTTTATTTACTGCTATTTTGCGACATCATTATCTCATTTGTACCACCTTAGATAAACATCATAATAATAGCAATCGATAGATTAACGATTTGGTCTCTGTGGGATCGATATTCTTTTATATTACTCTGACGCGACTCGTGCACTTGCGAATATAGCGACCAGTGGGGAATATGAGAAAGGTTAAACTCTTTCCGCTTAAGGGGATGACACTCTATAATTGAAGGAGGACAGGCACACCGAATCTGCATAGGGATGAAGTACCACCATAGAAGAGAGTCAAAACAATAATGAATCATAAGGTATAATGGTGCAATAATGAAGTTTCTGAATGTATATGTATATGTAATTATGATGATCATGCTGACAAAACGATTGCAAAGGATACAATTGTCACTGGTTTGAATCATCAATACAATTCTGGGTCAATCCACACAAGAGGGAAACAACTGCTGGAGAAGAGAATCAGACATCTCAAACGCTCGACCCTGGCTAGGGGAGAAAATAGAGGATCTGCTGAGGAAAATGCTATCAACTCTACGATAGGGGGTCAACACAAATAGCTGCTCAGGAACTCTGACCGGGGACGAATCTAATGGTGACTTGTGGGGAAACAAAATTTTGCTGAAACCATGCAAACTGCTACGATAAAATGCCTACAACCCGAGGGAGGACCACAAACACAGTTGGGGATGACGACGAACTCGGTTGGGGAAACCAACAAACATTGGATGTTAAAGAGCTGCTGAGGATGAAACAGGGATCATGCCAACCGCCTGGGGAGTGCCAATAATGCTGCACATTTTAGGGCTTCCGCTTTCAAACAAATGTTGATATTCCTCTTAAATAAAATCGATTGCTTAAAATAACTGCTTTTATATATTTACGAAAACATGATTTTTAAAAAAAAAATTAATTTCAAAAATGACCATAATAAAATTTAAATCTATTCGGCTGAATTAAAACAAAAGTGGGGAGTGCTGAGGATGAAACAGGGATCATGCCAACCGCCTGGGGAGTGCCAATAATGCTGCACATTTTAGGGCTTCCACTTTCAAACAAATGTTGATATTCCTCTTAAATAAAATCGATTGCTTAAAATAACTGCTTTTATATATTTACGAAAACATGATTTAAAAAAAAAAAATTAATTTCAAAAATGATCATAATAAAATTTAAATCTATTCGGCTGAATTAAAACAAAAGTGGAAATAATTGGATAAAAGTTCAACTTTATTTAATAGAATGGTAGTCTGTGAATGACAAGACTCAATAGATCTTTAAAAAACTTGAAAAATGGTAACTTACATGGAAAAGGGTTATATTGAATACAATGATCACTAATCCTTCTACCAACTTTTGATATCCATTGTGCTTTTGGCGACTGCTGGAGATAATGAACCAAAATCTGCCAATATGCTCAAGACAAGTCTTCAAAACTGAAGATCAGCAGGATGCAATTACTTGCCATAATCCCTAATTTTTGCATAAATTTCCCCAAGGTGGGGTACTCAATTTATCGGGATAATTCTTTTCTATTTTATGTCTTTAATTTTTGCCTGGATTGGCCTTTCGGGTTCAATCCACCGAGTCGCTCATTTTTGCCTAAGCCGCCCTTTCAGGTTTTCAACTTAGCGAGTTGTTCTTTTCTTTTTAGGCGAAGTATTTCTTGACTGCATTTGCGTTCAAAGGACGAGTGAACTCTTCACCATGTATAGTTATAAGAATCAAAGCACCGCCTGAAAAGTCTCTCTTGACAACATATGGGCCTTCATAATTAGGAGTCCATTTGCCCCTAGAATCTGGTTTGAAAGATAGAATTTTCTTGAGCACAAGGTCACCTTCTCTGAACACAGGAGGTGTAACCTTCTTGTCAAAGGCTTTCTTCATTCTCTGCTGGTACAGCTGACCATGACACATGGCAATCAACCTCTTCTCTCCAATTAAATTCAACTGATCAAATCTGGTCTGACACCAGTCAGCCACGGTCAACTTGGCTTCCATCAAGACACGCAATGTTGGGATCTCAACCTCTACTGGGAGCATAACTTCCATGCCATAAACAAGTGAGAAAGGGGTTTCCCCTGTTGAAGTGCGGATGGATGTACGATACCTGTGCAAAGCAAACGGGAGCATCTCATGCCAATCTTTGTACGTCACAACCATTTTCTGAATGATCTTCTTAATGTTCTTGTTTGCAGCTTCAACATCCCTATTCATCTTAGGTGTGTAGGGAGAAGAATTATGGTGTACAATCTTGAAGTCTTTACAAAGAGCTTCCACCATATTATTGTTCAAGTTCGAACCATTTTCAGTAATGATCTTACTTGGCACACCATAACTGTTGGTGTAAGCCCTAGAGGCCAATACTTTTGGTACTTGTATCGAATTATTTAAAGGCATTTTCTTTATTATGGTTGATTAATAAAGTCCCTGGAATAGATAGTCCGTTTAATGTATTAAGTGTGACTTAATCATGAGAACACATTAAACATAAGGACACTATTCTTAAAGTATCCGTAGTCGAGCTTTAGTGTGAAGTGGGATAACATTAAAGCATTAAGACTATTATGTTTGTAGACTGATGATCACATCTCATGGATCATGGATAAAGAGTTATCAAGTATTAAACATAGGTATGAATATTAGGAGTAATATTTATACCAGATTGACCCGCTATGAGAATACTATATAGAAAGTTATGCAAAGTGTCATAAGTTATTCTCATGGTGATAATAGTGTATACCACTCTTCGACCTGAAACCACTATGGATCCTAGATGTAGAGTCGAGTGCTTTATTGCTGATCCAACGTTGTCCGTAACTAGATAACCATAAAGACAGTTGATGGGTACTCCACAAAGCATGCTGAGGGACATGAGTGTCCTAGATGGAATTTGCCCATCCTGCGTAACAGGATAAATGTCTATGGGCCCAATATTGAACTTTGCCAAGGATGACACGGTCTATACCTTGTGTTCAATATAGATATAAGGGCAAAGGGGTAATTATACACATAATTATTATCACAGGAGGTTTTGTCAGATCACATGACATTTTCGTGACTTGGGTAACAGTAATGTGTTGCTAGATACCGCTCACTGTTTATTATGTTAAATGCGTGATTTAATATAATTGCCAACACCGCGAAAACCCTATAGGGTCACACACAAAGGACGGATTGATGAGAGATAGAGTAACTAAGGAACACCGTAAGGTACGGTGCACTTAAGTGGGAGACGAAATATGGTAAGGTACCAAATACTTAAGTGATTTTGGGCATATTATAAGATATGGGCCAAAATACACTTAAGTGGGCTTTTTAGCTTGAAGCCCACACAAGTGGTTCTATAAATAGAACCCCTTGGGTAGAAGCATTGTGACTCCACTCCACTCAGACTGAAATTCAAGTAGAGACTTGGAATTTTGTTTCCCTCTTTCTCTCACTCAAAGCCTTCATTCATAACTGCTAGCATTGTGATTGAAGGAATCCGTTCGTGTGGACTGAGTAGAGACGTTGTCATCGTTCAAAGTTCGTGATCGCCCCGTGGATCTGTATCAAAGGTTTTGATCATTATCAGAGATCTGCACCAAAGGTTTGAATCGCCACAAGAGGTAACGATTCTATCACTGATCATGCCCATTCGTAAGGATCACTAAATGGAGAAATTTTTAAATTCCGTTGCGCCTTGGATGGCAATTCTCCTACAGTGGTATCAGAGCCACTTACGAAACCATGAATCTGATATTTGTTTTTGTTCTGTAATAATATGATTAAAGATAGAATGAATCAAAGGTTAAATTGAGATCGATCAAGTTACATATATGTGATATATGTAATCCTGATGCAAAATACATTATATATGATATAGTGTTCTCGTTTCGTTCATTCAAACCCTCGATGATTGTTTTCCTTTGAGCGATCAATGGTCGTTTGCTTCTTGATCCGACATTAGTATGGTGAAGCAATGACGTGTTGATCAATCATACTGAATTAACAATCGAGATGTGTTTGACGGTCTGAAATTGGTGCATCAGGGTTAGTGACGGCACAAGGGTTGTGTTGTCAGAGAGTTATGCGATTGGGGTTTGACTGCATAAGAGTTGTGCTTTCTGAACACTTTTTCGAACAGTGTTAACCGGTTAACACATAGGGTTAACCGGTTAACGAGAAACTGAATACAGCCTTTTAAACATTTTTGGAACAGTGTTAACCGGTTAACGCATATGGTTAACCGGTTAACGGAATGCGAAATAAATTTTTTGAGATTTTCAAACAGTGTTAACCGGTTAACGCATTTGGTTAACCGGTTAACGCAAGGCGGAAAACAGTTTTCCAAGACATTTTCAAACAGTGTTAACCGGTTAACGCATATGGTTAACCGGTTAACGCAAGGCAGAAAAGAATTTTCTAAAAGTTTTCAAACAGTGTTAACCGGTTAACGCATATGGTTAACCGGTTAACGCAAGGAAAAATTCACCCGTTCGGCTAGAAAAAGTGCTTTGAAGTATCAAGTGTTGATACGAAAAACGACGTCAATTTTAAATGAATTGTTCATTAAAATTTTCGAGCAGGGGCGCTGCCCCTTCGACCCCGCAAGGGGCACTGCCCCCTTGACCCCTGTCCGCTGAACGGGCAGCGGAACACCCGTTCCCGCTATCCGGGCAGCGGACCCCCGGCTAACTCTGCGTAGTGTGATCGGTCGTCGAAATTTAATTTGATTTTAATTAATTAAAGGAATTAATAATAATAATAAACTGTTTATTATTGTCTTGTGGTGATCGGTTATGGCCTTAGTTTTCCTTTGTTTTGTTTTGGGTTTTTAAAATACGACCTGCGTGTCGTGCCTCTCTCTTAATCTCCCAAATGTAACTTCTTTTCTCATCTCACTCCCTCGTATGTAAAACGAGTTTCTTTTGTAATGTAATGATATGAAGAAAGCAAAGAAGTCAGTGCCAAAGGAGGACAACCTTGAAGATCTTGCTTGGAGAAGCTTAGATCGTTGTAGGTTAGCTTAGGTTCTCTCATTGGCTTGGGAGAACAATTGCGCTAGGGGCCATAACTGTTTCATTATGTATGTATGTATGTTGATGCATGTGAATGTATGTTGATGCATGTGAGAGACAGTTTATATGATAAACAAGCCGGTGAGATCAGAAAAACTGCAATTCCCTCAAATTAAATATTAAGTTTATGCTTTCCAAGTTTTAACACTCATCAAGACTAGTAATGGATAATGTAGGTTTCGCCTACGCGAGGTGCATGATCTATATATTAGTAAGGTGCGATGGGATAATTGTAATATCCAACTGTTAAAACAATGGGTCAAACTTAACTAAACAAATTATGAGAATATTATATATTTTTGCTTTCAAATAATGTAGGTTTCGCCTACGCGAGGTGCATGTTTTGTATTAGTTAAGGTGCGATGGGATAATTGTAATATCCAACTGCTAAAACGATGAGTTAAACTTGATTATAATTTTCTTATATATGTTTAGAAGTAAGAGTTGGGAATAATCCATATGATGGATTGGAATAAGGAGTTATTCACCCAACTGAAATTTTCGAGAGTTGTATGAGATACAATTGGAAGGAGTTCCTACCTAAATAACCTAGTTTTGTGTAATCCGCCTACGCGGACTTAGAACGAAGTGAAATATGGATCTCGACCCACTAGAAAATCTTCCAACGGGATTTTCCGTATCAGATGATGAGGGTCATTTGTTTTGAGTAAAATAGTGGAAGCATATTTAATTAAAGGCCTAATTGAATATGTCAATGATACTTATATTTTCATTAATCCTTATGTAGATTACCATGACAGCAAACACCTCTAACAACATCCTGCGATCAATCCTTGATAAGGAAAAATTGTCTGGGACAAATTTTCTGGATTGGCACCGAAACCTGAGGATTATCCTCAAACATGATAAAAAGCTGTATGTCTTGGAGACACCTGTTCCTGAAGAGGAACCTCCTAGTTCTGCACCTAAGGCAGAAAGAGATGCTTATAAGAAGCATGTCGATGATGCCAATGAAACTGCTTGTCTCATGCTAGCTACCATGAACTCAGAATTGCAAAAGCAACATGAGAACATGTCAGCTTTCGATATGATCGAACACCTGAAGTTGCTCTATCAAGAGCAAGCAAGGCATGAGAGGTTTGAAGTTTCAAAAGCCCTTTTTCAAAGCAAGTTAGCTGAGGGAGCCCCTGTAGGTCCCCATGTACTCAAGATGATTGGGTATGTGGAAAACCTTGAGAGATTGGGTTTTCCCCTCGAAAAGGAACTTGCAACTGATTTGATCTTGCAATCGTTGCCAGACAGTTTCAGTCAATTTGTCCTAAATTTCAATATGATTGATATGGACAAATCTCTTCCTGAACTGCTCGCCATGTTAAGAACTGCCGAGCAGAATCTGAAGTCAAAAGGGAAGTCCATTCTGATGATCGGAAATGGAAAGAGACAGAACAAAAGGCCCACTAAGCAGAGTGATAAGGGGAAGGGCAAGGAAGTTGCCAATCCCAGATCCACTGCTGCTTTGAAGCCTAGTGGAGGCATAGCAAAAGAAGGCACCTGCTTCCATTGCGGTAAGACCGGACACTGGAAGAGGAACTGCCCAAAGTACCTGGAAGATAAGAAGAATGGAGTAGAGACTTCAACTTCAGGTATTTTTGTTATTAATTTATCTACTTCTGCATCATGGGTATTAGATACTGGATGCGGTTCTCACATTTGTACAAATGTGCAGGAACTAAAAAGGAGTAGAGATTTGGCAAAAGGTGAAGTCGACCTACGAGTTGGCTATGGAGCAAAGGTTGCTGCTTTAGCCGTAGGAACTTTTGTATTGACTTTACCTAGTGGTTTAATAATTCAGTTAGAGAACTGTTATTATGTACCTGTAATTAGCAGGAATATTATTTCCATTGCTTGTTTGGACAAGTTTGGTTTTTCATTTATAATAAAGAACAATTGTTGCTCAATTTATTTGAATGATATATTCTATGCTACTGCACAAATGAACAATGGACTATATGTCCTTGATCTTGAAATGCCTATTAATAACATTAATACAAAAGGGTGAAACCTAACGAGTTAAAACCAACTAGGTAAGAATATTAAAACTCTTCGATCAGATCGAAGTGGTGAGTATTTAATCCTAGAGTTTGATGACCATCTGAAAGAGTGTGGGATCCTATCCCAACTTACTCCTCCTGGAACATCCCAATGGAAGAGTGTATCTGAGAGAAGAAATCGAACCCTGTTGGACATGGTCCGATCCATGATGAGTCACACCAATCTTCCAAACTCCTTTTGAGGACATACACCATTGACATCAACTTACACACTTAACCGTGTTCCATCCAAAAGGTTGAAAAGATACCATATGAGATATGGAGTGGTAAGAGACCACATATGTCTTACATGAAGATTTGGGGTTGCGAAGTTTATGTGAAACGATAAATTTCAACTAACCTTGAGCCCAAATCTGACAAATGCTTATTTGTGGGGTATCCTAAAGAAACAAGAGGATTTTATTTCTACAATCCTTCTGAGGGCAAAGTGTTTGTCGCTCGAACTTGAGTTTTCCTAGAAAGGATTTTATTTCCAAAGGAACCAGTGTCTGAATGCGCCTGCAAATCAGATCTTCAATCATACATAGATTGCCATTAAATGCGCAATCACAAAACACCTAACATTCACACTGAATGTTCTATGTACAGGATGTCATGACATCGGGTCTGACATCCTGGAACAATCCTGCATAATTCCATAATTCCATAATTCCTTTTATAATTTCCAGCAGGTACATAATATCAGATGTCATGACATTGTGTATGACATCCTAAAACAATCCTGCATAATTATGTTTTCCATTTAAACTCAAGCAGGTACATAGATATCTTATGTTAAGACATCACATACAACATCTTGTGAACACTCTTTGTTTTACCAAAATTGCTGCCAACACTTAGAACCAACAATAATTCAAGCGGCCGAGAAAACCTCTGACTTGCTTCTTAGTCTTTGGCACAGGCATCTCTTGTATTGCTTTGACCTTGGCAAGATCAACTTCAATACCCTTCTCGCTGACAATAAAGCCCAACAACTTACCAAAACGAACACCAAAAGTACATTTATTGCGATTCAAGCGGAGTTTATACTTCCTCAAGTGATGGAATAGCTTCAACAAATGCTCATCATGTTCCTCTTCATCAATAGATTTAGCAATCATATCATCAACATAGATTTCGATCTCTTTATGCATCATATCATGAAAAAGAGTAGTTATTGCTCTTTGGTAAGTTGCACCAGCATTCTTTAGACCAAAAGGCATCACTCTATAACAGAATGTTCCCCAGGGTGTAATGAATGTGGTCGTCTCCATATCCTCGGGTGCCATCTTGATCTAATTATATCCGAAAAATCCGTCCATAAATGAAAAGACTTTGAATTTAGCTGTATTTTCTACCAACATATCAATGTGTGGCAGAGGGAAATCATCTTTCGGACTGGCTTTATTCAAATCCCTATAATCAACACACATACGGACTTTTCCATCTTTTTTCGGAACAGGCACAATATTGGCCACCCACTGCGTATATTTGGCAGTAATAAGGAAAGCGATGTTAATCTGCTTTTGCACTTCTTCTTTGATCTTCACTGCCATATCGAGATGAGTCCTCCTCAACTTCTGCTTGATTGGCAGGCATTCTGGCTTCAACAGCAATCTATGCTCCACAATCTCATAATCCAAACCAAGAATGTCTTGATAGGACCAGGCAAACACATCTGAATACTCTCTGAGAAGATCAATCAACCCCTTCTTAACCTCTAGACACATTCGAGACCCAATCTTGACCTCCTTCACATTATCCTCGGAACCCAAGTTGACTAACTCAATCTGCTCTTCGAATGGCTGAATGGCTTTTTCCTCGTGCTCAAGTAGACGAGACAGTTCATCAGATACTTCTTCATCACATCCTTCTTCGGTCTCAATCATAGGGAATTCAAAATTTGGTGAAGGAGTAGGATCATTGTATTCAATGGGTTTAGAAACCAACCTGCATAATGATTTGATATTTTGATTTTAGAGAAGTGAATTGTGACCAAATATTATGCAGATGGACAATTATAATTTATTTATGTTTTTTGTGATTACCATTTTCAGAAAAAGAAAAAAGTAAAAATAAAACATCATAGATGTGGATGAATAGAATTATATTTTATTGATGATCAAATTTGAAAAGGCCCAAACAATGTTCACTTCTCCCTTACGCATAGGAGAAGGATTTTCAAAAAAATAAATAAAAGCAATTACTTAGATCGATGCACAATAATAGGAATATCAACAGCAGTCCAATTGTTGCAAGCTTTTCCATGCGTCACAAAATTGGTGCAGTCTTGATCTTCATCACCCTCGATCACGACAACTAAGTGATGTTCATTACCATGAATGAACTTTCCGCTATGGAAATTGGGTTGCACATTCTCAACTCTAATCACAGATGAACCTCGTTGGAAACCTAAACCAGCTCTACTGTTGTTGTCGACGACCTCTATCATCTATCCCCACTGATCAGACTTTCCATCTTCAACAATCTTCTGCACATCTTTGAATGAGGACATAGGTGCCCCAACTCTCTTTTCCTCAACAATAGATAAGGCTTGGAACGGAGTTCCAATCTCATCCTCAACTTCTACATAAGAGAAAGATGACAGGTGGCTTACCAACAAAGCCTTCTCCCCACCGACAATGACAAGCTTTCCATTCTTTACAAACTTCAATTTCTGATGCAATGTCGAAGTAACAGCTCCCGCCTCATGTATCCATGGCCTTCCTAACAAGCAGCTATAGGCCGGGTGGATATCCATTACTTGGAAAGTAATTTGGAAATCACTCAGACATATCTTCACAGGAAGGTTCACTTCACCGATCACAATTTTGTGAGAACCGTCAAAAGCTTTGATGATCACGCCACTAAATCTCATCGGAGCTCCTTGGTACGACACCCTTGACAAAGTTGATTTCGGGAGTACGTTCAATGAAGACCTACTGTCGACCAACACATTCGACAGAGCATCCTCCTTACAATTCATTGAAATGTGTAGAGCCAAATTGTGATTTCTACCCTCCTCAGGGAGTTCTTCATCACAGAAGCTAAGATTATTGCAGGAAATGATGTTAGCCACAATATGATCGAACTGATCAACTGTAACATCCTGCTCTACATACGCTTGCTCTAACACCTTCTGTAGTGCTTCTTTATGCGCTTCATAGTTCATAAGCAGAGACAACACTGAGATCTTGGAGGGGGTTTGGAGCAGCTGCTCCACCACATTAAACTCGCTCTTCTTAATTAATCGGAGTACCTCATCATCATCGGTAGGCTTCAAACCGCTGGATTCACCAGACTGACATCTTGGAGCACTAACAGGATCTACCATAGGCACATCTACCTTCTTACTGACAGGCATATCTTCCATATTCTTAGGGAACACCGACCCAAAGACACGACCGCTACGGGTCACCTTAGTAACATTAGTTATGCTCACAACAGAATTGGTTTTAGGCAAAGGAACTTCTTGACCATTCTCTAACAAGGTAGCATTGTACTGATACGGGACAGCCTTATCGGATGCATACGGGATTGGACCCGCTAACCGTATAACCAACGGTGATACCGATCTGTTGCTGACACTGTTACTACTACTATTGTTGTCGTACTGGATCGCTACTCTTTCTGGAGTTTTAAATACAAGAACTGTAACATTGACATCGTCACCTAAGTGATAGGATCGAAGAATCTGAATCATACCTTCATCCATCAACCTCTGGATGTCTCTTTTCACAATCACACAACCTCGAGAGTTGACACTACAAATTGCACAACCATCATGATCATGCTCACAATCACTCAGCATACAAATATCCTTGTGCATCCTCACCAAGGACCTTCTAATGAAGCATACATCATATGCGTTGAATTCCCCGGGACAACCGTCCACCATATTAACATATGAATTACCATGAGCAGGTAGTGTGTTAGCTTTTACATTCGGTGCACGATCCTCAAAGGACACCATTCCACTCTTAACCAGCTTTTGGATTTCATACTTCAGGGGGTAACTATTCTCAATATTATGACCGGGAGCTCCTTGGTGAAAGGCACAGCGAAGTTCCGGTTTATACCACCATGGAAGTGGTTCAGGGATCTGAGGCGGATTTCTCGTTGAAAAAGGTTCTTGAGAACCAATGATGGGTATAGTTCATCATAAGTCATAGGAATCAGGTCGAAAGATACCTTCTTCCTCTCAAAATTTTGTGGTTGTTGATGATTCTTGGTATTGTTGTTGTTGTAGGTGTTTGTTCATTGCGGTGGCGGTTGTTGACGTTGTTGTTGAATTGGTGTTGATTGATTATTGGAAAATACTAGAATAACATATGATACTTGATGATGGTGTTGATGGGGTGGTTGACTTCTTCTTACATGAGGCCTTCTCTGCCTCCCAAGAGATACTGCATTGGTCTCGTTCTCTTTCTTCTTGGCAAACCCACTGCCATACTTCTTGCTGGATGAAACTTCCTCCCTAGATAACCATCCCTCTCAGACACCTTCTTCTAGTCTCATCCCCATGTTTACCATCTCGATAAAATCACTGGGGGCACTGTCAATCATGCGCTCATAGTAAAATGAGCTCAGGGTCTTGAGGAAAATCTTGGTCATCTGCTTTTCTTCCAAAGGAGGGGTAATCTGAGCGGCAAGCTCTCTCCATCGCTGAGCATATTCTTTGAACTTCTCCTTATCCTTCTGAGACAGTGATCTCAACTGGTCCCTATCCGGCGCCATATCCATATTATACTTGTACTACTTTACAAATGCTTCACCCAAATCGTTGAACGTGCGGACACTCGCACCATCCAAACCCATGTACCACCTCAGAGTGGCACCAGTCAGACTGTCTTGGAAATAGTGAATTAATAACTGACCATTATCAGTTTGCGTCGACATCTTTCTAGCATACATGACGAGATGGCTGAGTGGACAGGTATTCCCCTTATACTTTTCAAAGTCAGGGACTTTGAACTTCATCGGGTTTTTCACATTAGGAACCAAGCAAAGTTCCACAGCACTCTAACCGAAAAGATCCTTTCCCCTCAAGGTCTTCAATTCCTTTCGCAGCTCAAGGAATTGGTTTTTCATTTCGTCCATCTTCTCATAAACATCCGGACCCTCAAACGGCTCAGAATGATAGATGGTATCCTCAACACGGGGTAAAGTATGATTAACTGGTGGTGGCACAGACATGATCGGGCTAGATGCCAGCATGGAAGCAAAAGTAGGCACAAAACCCTAAGGCACAAAGTTGGGTGGCATTCCCCACGAGAATCCGACAAGCATAGTAGGCACAAAGTGAGTAGTAGTGGTAGGAATTGTAGAGGTAGAAACCTCTGAAATGTCAGTCCTCTGAGGAGGAGGAGTTGCAGGCATTGGAGAAGATTGGCTATGAGTAGTTAGAACTGACTCCATCATGGCAGTCAGGCGGGAGATCTCGTCCTTCAAGTCTATGTTCTCTTTCTCTAGATGTTTCATGATTCTTGAGTGATTGGCGCAGGTATTATATCGATGAGTCAGCTGGGCTGAAGCACAGAAGAAATACCAATAAGACATCTGGCGAAAGAGAAACCTGTTATGCAAATGATGCATGAAATGTGATGCTTGATTGTTTTTATTTAAAGGAACTTACTATTTTATTTGTAAATATATACATTTATAACAATAATTGCAACAATTTGATATGACCATAAAATCTCTTTTATTTATATAATTGGAAGGATTACACTAAGTACAATTTCAGAAACCAAAAGTACAAAAATACAAGAGGAAAGGAGACTAGTCATCCTAAGGATCCTTAATAACAACATCAGAAGATCTGGCTGCAGGCGTGTACTTCCTTTCGATGCATCGAATCTCAGACTCAAAAGAAGCCCTCATCTGAGTCTTCTCAAGGACAAGTTGATCAACAATCTTCTTCCAGGCAATGGAAGGATGAGGCATACTAGAGGAAGATGAAACCTCTGGTTCTCTCTGTGTATTTGTTACTCGGTCTTCAAGAAGCTCAATAAGTGCATCTTTATCCTTAGACTCAAGCTACAACTCTTCATGCTTTCTGCTCAAAGCATGGAATCGCTCTTCCCACACATCCTTCTCTTGCTTCATCTTGGCGAGTGCGTCTTCCAACTCCTCTACATCTTGGTTAGGGAGTGTTAATGGCTCAACCACAACCATAGACATGGGTCTCTCACAAGCATAAGGCATCTTCAATTGCAAAGCTCTCTTCTTCACCCAAAGAGTGTAAGCTTCCAAAGCTACACAATTGCACGGACCAAGCTTGGATTTTCCTTTCCTATGCACATTATGTCAAGCGTGTACTATCTTCTACTTCAAATGTTGGGGATCTTTACCCTCTTGATAGAAAAGACCTTCTAACAAAATGTTATTAGGTTTGTCTCTTAAGGGGAACCCAAGTTGACGACGAGCCAAAGAAAGGTTGTAGTTGATTCCTCCTTGTGTACCAATGAGATGCACATTAGATAATTCACCACAACAATCAATATTCTCCAAGCTACTCAATGAAGAGTCATACCAAAATATATCATCATTAGTGAGAGACATAAGTCTCTGAGACCACCTTAGACATTGTTTGTTCTCTACAAAAGTAGGCATCTGAGGCAAGTGTGAAATACACCACTTGTACAAAAGAGGAACACATCACACAATAGTTCCACCACCTTTAGAATTCCTTAGATGCAAAGAGAAATACATATCACCTAGCAAAGTAGGTACAAGATTCCCAATCAAGAAGATTCTAATGGTGTTAACATCAACAAAACTGTCAATGTTATGGAACAAGGCTAAACCATAGATGAGCAACACAAAGATAGCTTCAAAAGCATCCACACTACCGGCTTGAGCCAAGGCAGTAGCTTCCTTGATGAGGAACTCAGAAGTCAATCCAAACATTCCTCTTTTCTTCACCCAATGAGCCTCTATCTCAGACTTCTTCAAGTGAAGAGCTTCAGCTATAAGATTAAATCTGGGAATCTCCTCCAATCCACTAAAAGGCACTTTGTTAGAAACAGGTATTCCCAAGAGATGGGCATACTCCTCTAACATAGGCACAAGCTGATAATCAGGAAAAGTGAAGCAACGGTAGAGAGGATCATAGAACTGGACCAACACACTCAATAGTCCTTCAACCACATCAGCAGACAAGATAGACAGAAGCTTCTCATGATGTTGCTTGAAGTCCAAGGGATCTAATACAAAAGATGATAGCTTCCTTAACTCTTTCAAGTCGGGACATCTGAAACTGTACTTCTTAGTGTTCCTTAGTCCATAATCCATGGTCTGAAAATATTCGTAAGTAAGACCTCAGTTCCTTGAAATTTCGTGTGATGAATGTTATGATGTGCATGAATGCAACAATCAAAAATAAGGGATCACATACAAGTCAAACAAACAAAGGTAAAGGGATGAATCAAGTCATTGTCAAGATCAATCATCCATTTTGGTGGATTATAACTTTCACCTTATCAACACCCAAGTTCCATTGATATTGATAAGACTTGATTGGATCAACCAAGAATCAAGGGTTTGTTGTGAGTCACGAGCATGAAGTCTGGGTAAGAACCATCCCAAAGGAGTGAACTAAGGATAAAACTTGTAGATCATGTTCTAAAAAGTTCCCAGAGTCTTAATTCCATCTATCGGATATTACAGGTTAGGATGACTGACTCATCAACCCATAATATTCTCAAGAGAAAGTCGTTTGAGTGTAGTATCGCGTAACAACTATTATCAAGTCTACACTTGAACAGTCTCCGCACTACGTTCTAAATAGGCCAATAGGGGTTAAATGTTCTACGGTCCTCAACTTCTCGGACCCCAAATCAGAGAGAGTAATGCCTAACCACAAATAACTTGTGTGACATTAATGACTCCAAAAGGTTCTCCACTTAGTAGATGGGTCTCAAGTCAACTTGTTAAGGACTGCTCCACACGAGTCGAACATGACTATACCATCCTCCTATCTTAGTTGCACTCAAGTTCGGGTTAGAACTTATCTCATCACTTAGAGATCACCAAGCACAACAAGCAGATTATATGATAGAAACAAATATACATACATAAAATATACAATTATATACACACAAAAAAGTAGGCTAAACCCACTGCAGACTACTCCCCAACAGAGTCGCCACTTAATTTCTGTAGCGGTAAATTCATGACCATCAAGCTATGGATAAGCTAGATGTCAATTAAACCAGAGTCGCCTCCGCGCTTTTATTGTTTCCAAAGGAAAAGAGAAAAGTACTAACAAAACCCAAAGATAAGAAGTTTTCAAATCAAAACTAATAAAATTCCAGATATTACAGGTAACGGGGTTGGTTACACAGAGGAAAGGTGTTAGCACCCAAAGTGTCCTAGGTACTCCTAGGGATCCCTTTTTTGTGTGCATATGTATTTTTGTACAAAATGATGTTTGCAATAAATAGAGTGGAGGGATGAGAAAAGAAATCATTAATTATATTTTTTGTGTTTGACAAGACCTTCGGACTTGTGCCTACATACCAACATAAATATGAGGGATCAAAACCTCGTAGTTCGTGGTATAACTTTCAAAATGAATGAGTTGCTTTTTAACAAAATTTTAAGTTTAAGAGAGGCACAAGAGGCCTAAAAATGTTTGAATGAGTCTTAGTTCTTTTTGTCTTTTGAAATTTTAAGTCAATTATAGTTAAGTTCACTTACAAATTTGATTAAGAAAAGAGTTTGAAAATGCAATGGCATAAGGCCGAAGTTTATAATTTGTAAGAAGTCTGAGTTTAGAAAAACACAAGCAAAGAAGATTTTTTAAAAGGAGGGAGAGGTTTGAAATTTAGGAAGTGGAAGGAGATGAAGAGACTAATCCTAAGCAAAAATTTAAAAGTTAAAATTTGAAAAGATCTTACCTATGGGATGCAATCCAATAGACAAGAATGTCATATAGAAACCCAAATTTCCCTTGGACTTTAGAATCAAGCAATATCCATACACAAATAACAAGATGAAGAGTAAGGAATCAAATAAAGATAACCACATCCAAGCTTATAAACTCTATAATCTTCTTCATGATTCCCCATGTATCAGATGACTTCAAAGATAGGTGTTAGACACAGGTTCAAAATAACAGCTTCAATATGTTGCAGATGAAATCAAATGGTGTTTTAATACTTGCTTCAGATGAAAGTTCACTTCACAAGCACTTGGTTTCATGAAAGTTGGCATTGGCCAAGTCCTTTTGAATAGGGAGTGGTTCCTAATTCTAAGTCCAATGTCTCAGATCAACTCCAACAGTCCACACAAAAAGTCTTTTAGGGTTTTTGTTCTTATTATGTACATTAAGGTCAAAAGACCACAAAAACAAACAAGTATATACAAACACAAGATAAGGCTCAAATGAGAAAAGTGAAAATGACATTAAGTAAACAAATTGAATGGTATGAATAATGACAAATGAAATAAGACTTAAAATTAAAGTGCATAAAAGTAAATAACTTGAAATTAAATGTTAGTTGTTAGTTGATTAGAAGTTAGTATTACTTTTGCTTTTGTTTTGTTTAAGTCATTCTTTGGAGAACACTCAACCCACTTATCACAAGCATGGATCCTTGAACCAAGACATCTTCCAAAGAAAGAAAAAAGGCCAAGTTTCCATACAATACCATGAAAGAGGGGAGACTTATAATCTCACTTACTAGAATGTTATGCCTTTTGTGTCACAAATTTCGCACTATGTTAAGAAAACGTAATTGGACTTATGTAGAAGTCACAACTATTTGAGGTCGGGCAATAGAAATTTTTTTGTTAATGCATGTTAGAGACATGTTATTATGCAAAAGGGTGGACCTTATCTCATCCATACTCATGTTGATTTTTCAATCAACTAGCCTTAGGATATGGAGATATCATAGGTCCATGACATGAATGAGTAGAGAAAGGGAATGAGATGAAGGGGGAGTGGAAATAGAGTCAACACAAATTGGTCAAAGGAGGACTTTTACCAATTTAAAATCATTAATTCATTTTGGGAGATGGAATGTACATTTCATCAATCCCCTAAATCCAATGATTTTAACTCAAGTCAAATCAACCTTGACCAAGGCCCAACAACACAAGTCAAACTCAACAAATCAAAATTAGAAGCTCAACACAATTTATTTGGTATTTAAATAGATAAAATCAACTAAAATATGCATTAAATTAAATTATGGTTTATCAAATTCCTAAAACCTCATCAAAACACTAAAGAAATGGCCATGACATTTATCATAGGTCAAACAAGGTCAAAGGACCTCGGAGAAAAAAATGCATAATTTTTGGAAACTTAAAAATAGTTTTAAACAATTAAAAATATTCATAATATCAATTAAATCATGAAAAATATTAATAATGATCCAAAAAATAATTTTAATTCAGAAAATAAAAGAGGGATTTATTTAAATTTTTTTGGTGAAACTCTCATATTTTTTGGATCAATATTAGAATTAATATGAATTAATGAAGATAAACCAAATAAAATGAAAATGAGAAAATAAGAAAAAACGTGGACCACTTGATCTCCCTCATTAATTGAGGTGGGAGATCAAGTGGCTCTCAGCGTGCTTTCCACCATGGTCCTGAGTCAGCGCGCCATACAAGTGGTAATCCAAACCAACGCGTGAGATTAAAACATTTGAATTGGATCATGTGGTTCTGATGACTGCCAACTCACCACCGGAGCCAAAGCTCCGGTCTCCTTCTCCGGTGAGCCTCACCGGACTGGCCCAGTCGCAACCATCACCAAAATTAAAAGGAAGGACATGATTTTAAAGTAAAAATGGCACTAAGCTCGAATTTGGCCTCAATTTATCCTAACTCTAAGTATATTGAGAGATACAAGGAGTTGAAATTTGAGGTACACGATTTGAGTTGCTTCGATTTGATCTCAAAGCCACTCAGTATTGTTGCCTACATTGGTAGAACTTCAGACAACCAAAGATCAAAGAGAAATATGGAGAATTGAGTGAGAATCGAAGAGATGAAATTTTCTGGAAAATACCTTCAATGTAGGTCTGAATTTGATTGCTCTTGCTCTTGCTCTTGCTTGTGCTTGATCTTGCTCAGGATGCTTGAAGGAGTAGAATAGAATGATCAAAGGATTTGGATCCTTGGAGATTTGAATCTCAAAACAGTGAGATTTAAACTCAATTTCCAAATGGAAATTATCAAGATTATCCTTTGGAATGGGAGGGTTTAAATGCTTAAGGTCAAAGTTGGCGCACATGGTTCTCAATTCTGAACCTAGAGGTCTCTATTTATAGCCAATCCAATTGATATTTGCACACTTGAACATCGAATCCAAAAATAACAATGAGTGATGCATGGGTGCATGGGCGTGTAAAGGCCCATTAAATCATGTCATTTGGTTCATAATTAAATACAAACAAGTCTAAGATCATGTTGGAATGTCATGCATTGGTGTGTGGAAGTTTGAAGTTCAATCTTGCCAAATGATGATGCAATGTTCAAGCCATACACAGTCCATTCAAATCTTGTCCAAAATGGACGAAATTGGACTTTTTGGAAAGGTTAGATCAAGAGGAACAACTTTCATGTTGGACATTTTTTCATTTGAAGCTTGGATTATGATGAATTTTGAGGTGGAAGTTGGAAAAATCAAACATGTCAAAAAAAATTCTAAGTGTCAAGCCATGTGTTCACTTATTCCACCTTGGCAAACTTTTTATGTGAGCTTCAAATGAGGAAAGTTAATTCATAAAATTTATAGCTCTCTCAAATTTCTTCAAAATGAAAGAGTTATGCATTTTTGAACTTGAGGAAAATCACTTATTCAATGGTATTGGTCGAAAATGACCTATAATGTATCCTCATATCACATGCTCATAAAAGTCGAATTAGATATTCCTCCAAACATCAAAGATGAAGTAGACATCTTGAAGTTGATTGTGCAACTTGGAAATCTTTCATCTTATAAAAATTGAGCAAGTTATGGCCTTGGGAAGTTGATCTCCAAATTAGGGTTTAGACAAAATGACCTATAATTTTGCATCATAAAAAATGAATTTCCAAGAAAAAATAGCTCTAGACCTCAACAAGAAAGTTGTTTGAAATGTCATTTAGAGTAACGTTTCTCTTGCAATCATTTTCATATGATAAAAATTGTAGGAGATAGGGTCTAGGGAACCTCAGTTTTGATCAGATGAATTCCTCTGGTCAACCACCATGAACCAACTTGCTAGCTTGCCATTCTATTGACTTTTGGGACTCATGGAGGACCATATATGCATAAGATGATGAAATTTGAAGTAGCCCTTGAAATATTTGATCAAATGTTGAAGAAGCTTGTTGAAGAAGTTACACAAGATACCTAGATGAACTAGGGTTTCCAAGGGAAACCAATTCCAAACTCTTGATGATTTCTTGATCAAAATAACATGTGAAGACCATGGGGATTCATATATGATGCTTAGAGCCATTTTAGATCATTATTGATTGAGATCTTTGCAATGAGGGTCTTAAACCCTAGATGTGAGCTTGATGAATCAAAGGTGAGCACATGCTCTACCTACAAAAGAGTTAGTGCATACAAAGACATATTTTTGGTACTTTGGTTAGTAAAAATGTTAAAAATACAATGTATGATACAATCACATGATGCTTGGTGATCTCTCCCAATGCAAACCCAATGAATGAGGGGTAAGGAGGATGCCAAGGTGTGATCCCAATGCTAATGCATATGATGAGATGGCATGAGGGATCTTAGGGTCAAAATTTGGGTCTTACAGCTGCCCCTATTTAAGGACATTCTAGCTGAGGAGATGAAGGTTAAAATCTTTGTATCGACTCATTAAAATGGACTTAAATAACAACATATATAAACAAATTTTGATCCCTAAGAGACCTCATGATGCATATGATATGAATGTTGAAGTAATCTTTGTGGGGAAAAATGTTGTCACAAAAGGAAAAGAATTCAGAGAGACTGAAAGTCCGCAGGAGTATAACACATTCCATAAGGAAAACTCACTGGGGAGACAGAGACTCTGGGAGTTAAAAAGGGTTGTGCATAGGCCAGGTTACTACTTAAAACTGTTGGGGGACTAGAGGGATTCCATGAAAAATAAATCAATGGAAAGGCTCAGCTGGGGAGCAGAAGGACATCTGTAGGGGGCAACGGGTAGATCAGAACAAAACTGAAATACTCGAACCAAGCAGGAACATCGATTTCACTAAGGAAATACACACTCAAACTCGACTGGGGAAGAAAATATCTTCAGCACATAAGGAGTAAAAATATATTATCCATTATCGGTTACTGGGTAAGGAGATAACAAAATCTAACAGAGAGGACATCTATTACCGGTTAGGGTAAACATATCAAGGATGACTAGCTGAGGGCAACCATGAGACATATTCATTACTGGTTACTGGGTAAGAATAAAACTACTGGGGAAAGCCAAAATAGGATTTACAACTACCAGTTACTGGGCAGAAGACCAGAGGGAGAGAATATATGTCACTGGTTAAAGTGAACAAATCAAGGATAGACTCAAAGGAAAGAAAATTCGTCATCGATTAAGATGAACATATCAAGGATAGACTTTCCTGGGGATGTTAAGGAGGATATCCGTCATCGGTTAGGATGAACATATAAAGGATAAACCACCTGAACAAAATAGGAATTATATCTATTGGATGCTGGATAGAATACCAAGAAGAGAATATTTATCATCGGTTAGGATAAACATATCAAGGATACACTCCGAGGGGAGAAGCAAGAATTATATCTATCAATTACTGGATAGAATACCAAGAAGATAATATTCGTCATCGGTTAGGATGAACATATCAACGATATACTCTACAAAAGGGGAAAAAGCAGGATTTATAACTACCGGTTACTGGGCAGAAGACCGTAAAGAGAAGGAAACCCGTCATCGGTTAGGATGAACATATCAAGGATTAACTCTATGGGGAATAAAATAGGGATTACAACTACCTTTTTACTGGGTAGAAAACCAAGAAGAGAGAATATCCGTCACCGGTTAGTATAAACATATCAAGGATATACTTCTTAGGAGATGTGAAAACGAATCTGCTGGGGAGAAAAAGGGGGTTACTCCTGCCGGGTATTAGACTGAAGTAACAAACTACAAACTAAGAAGAATATTACCAGTTACTGGGTAATAGACTCTTAAAGGACCAGTGGCATCTATCTAGGGAACATCTAGAAAGAAACGGTCAATCAAGACTCAACCCAATGAGGATATAACTCAAGGGGAGTGGTTCCATCCAGATAATCGACTGGGGAGGAAACTGAAATAATAACCATCCACGAGGAAATAACTCAGTGGGCAATAGGAGAAAGGTTAAAGTCTTTCTGCTCAAGGGGCTGACACTCTACAATTGAAGGAGGACAGACACACCGAATATGCATGGGGATAAAGTACCACTATAGTAGAGAGCCAAAACAACAATGAGTCATAAGGTGTAATGGTGCAATAATGAAGTTTCTGAATGTATATGTATATGTATATGTCTATGTAATTATGATGATCATGCTGACAAAACGATCGCAAAGGATACAACTGTCGTTGATTTGAATCATCAATACAATTCTCGGCCAATCCACAAAAGAGGGAAACAACTGTTGGAGAAGAGAATCGAACATCTCGAAGGCTCGACCCTGGCTAGGGGAGAAAAGAGAGGATCCGCTGAGGAAATTGATATCAACTCTACGGGAAATTTTAGGTCAACATAATATCACATGGGAGACAACCCTGCAGGGGATTAACACAAATAGCTGCTCAGGAACTCTAACCGGGGACGAATCTGATGGCGACTTGTGGGGAAATAAAATTCTGCCCAAACCATGCAAACTGCTGCGATAAAATGCCTACAACCCGAGGGAGAACCACAAACACAGCTGGGGATGATGACGAAGTCGGCCGGGGAAACCAACAAACATCATATGTTAAAGAGTTGTTGAGGATGAAATAGGGATCATGCCAACCGCCGAGGGAGTGCCAATAATGCTCCACATTTTAGGGCTTACCGCTTTCAAACCAATGTTGATATTCCTCTTAAATAAAATCGATTGCCTAAAATAACTACTTTTATATATTTAAGAAAACATGATTTTTGTTTAAAAAATAATAATTTAAAAAATGATCATAATAAAATTTAAATATATTTGGCTAAATTAAAACAAGAGTGGAAATAATTGGATAAAAGCCCAACTTTATTTAATAGAATGGTAGTCTTTGAATGACAAGACTCCATAGATCTTTACAAAAGTTGAAAATTGGTAATTTACATGGAAAAGGGATACATTGAATACAATGATCACTAATCCTTCTACCATCTCTTGATATCCACTGTGCTTTTGGCGACTGCTGGAGATAATGAACCAAAATCTGCCAATGTGCTCAAGACAAGTCTTCAAAACTGAAGATCAGCAGGATGCAGTTACTTGCCATAATCCCTAATTTTTGCATAAATTTCCCCAAGGTGGGGTACTCAATTTATCGGGATAATTCTTTTTTGTTTTATGTCTCTAATTTTTGCCTGGATTGCCCTTTTGGGTTCAACCCACCGAGACGCTTATTTTTGCCTAAGCCGCCCTTTCAGGTTTTCAACTTAGCGAGTTATTATTTTCTTTTTAGGCGAAGTATTTCTTGACTGCATCTGCGTTCAAAGGACGAGTGAACTCTTCACCATGTATAGTTGTAAGGATCAAAGAACCGCCTTAAAAGTCTCTCTTGATAACATATGGGCCTTCATAATTAGGAGTCGATTTGCCTCTAGAATCTGGTTTGAAAGATAGAATCTTCTTGAGCAAAAGGTCACCTTCTCTGAACACACAAGGTCTAACCTTCTTGTCAAAGGCTTTCTTCATTCTCTGCTGGTACAGCTGACCATGACACATGGCAGTTAACCTTTTCTCTTCAATTAAATTCAACTGATCAAATCTGTTCTGACACCATTCAGCCTGGGTCAACTTGACTTCCATCAAATTTGTAAATAAACTTAACCATATTGACTTAAATTTCAAAAGACAAAAAGAATTAACAACTCCATTCAGACTTTTGGCCCTTTGTGCCTTTCTTATTAAACTTTTGCTAAAAGCAATCCACCAACTTATTTGAAATTTTTACTACGAACTACGAGGTTTTGATCCCTCATTTTTATATTCGTACGTAGGCACAAGGCTGGAGGTCCTTTCAAACACAAAAATATAATTAATGAATTCTTTTCTCATCCCCACACTCTATTTTTCTCAAATATCTTTTATACCAAACACATATGCACACATAAAAAAGGGCTCCCTAGGAGTACCTAGGACACTTTGGATCCTTCCCTCTGTGTAACCAACCCCCTTACCTGTAATCTTTGGTATTTTATTAGTTTTGATTTGAAAACTTCTTATCTTTGGCTTTTGTTCGTACTTTTCTCCTTTCCTTTGGAAACAATAAAAGTGCGGTGGCGACTTTGGTTTTATTGACGTCAAGTTTATCCATAACTTGATGGTCATGAATTTACTGCTACATAAATTAAGTGGCGACTCTGCTGGGGAGTAGTCCTCAATGGGTTTAGCCTAATTTTTTATGTGTATATATTTGTATATTTGATGTTTGTATGTGTTGTTTTTATGATATAATTTGTCTGTTATGCTTCGTGATCTCTGAGCGGTGAGATAAGTTCTAACCTAAACTTGAGTGTAATTAAGATAGGAGGATGGTATAGTCATGTTCAACTTGTATGGAGTAGTCCTTAACAAGAGGAGAATCTTGATAATTTTCATTAGAAATTGAGTTTGAATCTCACTATTTTGAGATTCAAATCTCCAAGGATCCTGAACGTTTTGATCATTCAATTCTACTCCTCCAAGTGTCCTGAGCAAGATCAAGCACAAGCAAGAGCAAGATCAATCGAATTCAGACCTGCATTAAAGGTATTTTCCATAAATTTTTATCTCTTCGATTTTCACTCAATTCTTCATAATTCTCTTGGATCTTTGGTTGTCTGAAGTCCTACCAATGTAGGCAACAAGATTGAGTTGCTTTGAGATCAAATCGAAGCAACTCAGATCGTGCACCTCAAATTTCAACTCCTTGTATCTCTCAATATACTTGGAGTTAGGATAAATTGAGGCCAGATTCAAGCTCAATGGCATTTTTACTTTAAATTCATGTCCTTATTTTTTATTTTAGTGATGGTTGTGACTGAACCAGTCCGGTGAAGCTCGTCGGAGAATGAGACCGGAGCTTTGGCTCCGGTGGTGAGTTGGCAGTCATCAGAGCCACATGATCCATTTGAATTGATCTAATCTTGCGCGTTGGTTTGGATTACCACTTGTGTTACGCATTGACTCGTGACTATAGTGGAAAGCGTGCTAGCAGCCACTTGATCTGCCACCTCAATTAATGAGGGAGATCAAGTGGTCCACATTTTTTCTCATTTTCTGATTTTTATTTTATTTGTTTTATTTTCATTAATTCATATTAATTTTAATATTGATCCAAAATATATGAGAGTTTCTCCAAAAAGTTTTAAATAAATTCCTCTTCCATTTTCTAAAATAAAATTATTTTTTGGATCATTATTAATATTTTTCATGATTTAATTGATTTTGTGAATATTTTTAATTGTTTAAAAATATTTTTAAGTTTCCAAAAATGATGAAATTTTTTCTCCAAGGTCCTTTGACCTTATTTTACCTATGATAAATTTCATGGTCATTTATTTGGTGTTTTTTAATGAGGTCTTAGGAATTTGACAAACCATAATTTAATTTTATGCATATTTTAATTGATTTTAATTATTTAAATGCAAAATAAATTGTGTTGAGCTTATAATATTGACTTGTTGAGTTTGACTTATGTTGTTGGGCCTTGATCAAGGTTGATTTGACTTTATTGAGTTAAAATCATTGGATTTAGGGGATTGATGAAATGTACATTTCATCTCCCAAAATGAATGAATGATTTTAATTTGGTAAAAGTCCTTATTTGACCAATTTGTGTTGATTACATTTCCCCTCCCTCTTCGTCTCAATCCCATTCTCTTCTCATTCACTTCATGGACCTATGATATCTCTATATCCTAAGGCTAGTTGATTGCAAAATCAACATAAGTATGGATGAGATTAGGTCCACATTTTTGCATATTCTTTTTGTGTGTGGTATGTTTTAGGAGCATAGTTCATTATACTATGTCTCTAACATGCATTAACACCAAAATCTCTATTGCCCGGCCTCAAATAGTTGTGACTTCTACATAAGTCCAATTACGATTGCTTAACTTAACGCTAAATTTGTGACACAAAAGGCATAGCATTCTAGTAAGTGAGATTGTAAGTCTCCCCTATTTCATGGTATTGTGTAGAAACTTGACCTTTTTTCCTTCCTTTGGAAGATGTCTTGGTTCAAGGATTTATGCTTGTGACAAGTGGGTTGAGTGTTCTCCATAGAATGGCTTAAACAAAAGAAAAGTAAAATCAATACTAACTTCTAATAAACTAATAACTAACATTTAATTTAAAGCCATTTTCACTTTGCTCATTTGAGCCATATCTTGTGATTATTTTGTGATTGCATATACTTGTTTGTTTTGGATGATCATTTGACCTTAATGTACATAATAACAACAAAAACCTTAAAAGACATTTGTATAGACTGTTGGATTTGATCCTAGACATTGGACTTAGAATTAGGCAACACTTCCTATGCAAAGGACTTGGCCAATGCTAACTTTCATGAAAATCAAGTGCTTGTGAAGTGAACTTTCATCTGATACAAATATTGAAGATCCATTTGAGTTCATCTCGAACATGATCATATTGAAGTTGTTATTTTGAGCCTGTGCCTAATGCCTATCTTTGAAGTCATCTGATACATGGGGAATTATGAAGAAGATCATGAAGTTGCTAAGCTTGGATGTGGCTATCTTTATTTGATGCCTTGCTCTTCACCTTGCTACTTGTGTATTGATGTTTGCTTAACTCTAAAGTCCAAGGGAAATTTGGGTTTCTATATGACATTCTTGTCTATTGGATTGCAGCCCATTGGTCAGATCTTTTCAACTCTTAACTTTTAAATTTATGCTTAGGATTAGTCTCTTCATCTCCTCCCCACTTCTGTAATTTCAAAATATCCCTCCTTTTTAAATCATATTTGCTTGTATTTTCTAAACTTAGACTTATTGAAAATTAGAAGCTTTGGCCTTATGCCATTGCACTTTTAAACTTACTTTATTGATCAAACTTGTAAATGAACTTAACTATACTTGACTTAAAATTTTCAAAAGATAAAAAGAACTAACACTCATTCAAACCTTTTTAGGCCTTTTGTGCCTCTGTCAAACTTAAATTTTTGTTAAAAAGCAATGCATTCACTTTGAAATTGTTACCACGAACTACGAGGTTTTTATCCCTCATTTTATGTTGGTATGTAGGCACAAGTACGAAGGTCTTGTCAAACACAAAAATATAATTAATGAATTCTTCTCTCATCCCTCCACTTTATTTATTGCAAGCATCATTTTATACAAAAACACATATGCACACAAGAAAGGGCTCCCTAGGAGTACCTAGGACACTTTGGGTGCTAACACCTTCCCTCTGTGTAACCAACACCCTTACCTGTAATCTCTGGCATTTTATTAGTTTTGATTTGAAAACTTCTTATCTTTGGGTTTTGTTCGTAATTTTCCCTTTTCCCTTAGAAACAATAAAAGTGCGGTGGTGACTCTGGTTTTTATTGACGTCTAACTTATCCATAGCTTGATGGTCATGAATTTACCGCTAAACTAGTAAGTATCAAAGTTCCTCCATCATTGACATTTTGAATTTGTTATGCATCATTTCATAAAAATCCTTACATAAGGACTCATTGGTAGCACCAAAGATGATATCATCAACATAAATCTGAACGATTAAAATGTCATGCTCTAATTTCTTGATAAAAAGAGTTTTGTCAATTAGTCCTCTTTGAAACATGTTTTCAAGCAAGAATTTTCCTAGACGACTGTACCATACTCTAAGAGCTTGTTTCAGACCGTATAAAGCTTTATTAAGTTTGAAAACAAGATCAGGAAAAGTTGAGTTGATAAAACTAGGAGGTTTATCAACAAATACTTCCTCTTAGATGTAATTGTTCAAGAACACACTCTTTACATCCATTTGTAAGAGTTTGAAATTTATTATGCAGGATAAAGCGAATAACATCCTTATGGCCTCTAATTGAGCTACATGATCATAGGTTTCATTGAAATGTGTTTGAAGCTAGCAGAAATATACCCGAACGTATCGCACGCTCGAACATACAACAGAGTCCCCATCAAACTTTATTTATCCCCAAAGGGAAGGGAAAACATCGATAAAACTCGGGGGAAAGAGATATACTGGGTAAGGAAGTCGGTTATGCAAGGGGAAGGTATTAGCACCCCAAACATCCATGGTACTCCATGGGAACCGTTTTTATTTGTCTCGCTCGAATAGGTGTGATAACTAAAGATTACTCGCAAAGGAATGGGAAAAGGGAGAGAAATAGATAAAGTGCTCGGTGAGGATTGGGGCCCTCATGCCTACGTATCCTCATTATGCAATAAGGAATTCAGAGCTTCGTAGTTCAAGGAACTAGAGGCAGGAGGTGGAAAGGAGTGTGATAGAAGGTATGATCTGAACCAAAGAATAATGTTGTTTTGCACTCCAACAAAGGATGAAAATGTGAGCCCAAGATTAAAACTGGTGTGAACCAACAAGTGAGGGCGTATAGCACTTGTATCACTATATTGGAATAACCGAAAAGAAAGGGTTGCCTAAGTACGACTGCAAAGTAAGTAAGGAGATGTTTGTCTAAGCTACAAGGTATGACAAGACAAACAAATCGACTCTTGGTTCACAAAAAGGGGTACAAGATGAAGCATAAAGGTATAGTGTATTTGACTTAAAGAATAGAGTATATCACATGGGATGAAAGAAGGTAGTATATGAGTGTATCATGGGATGAATGGAGTGAAGTGATCAAAGTCACAGAAATGAGTATTTGGGTAATAAGTGACTGAAGAAGTATTGTTTGAAATCGAAAGGTGAAAGCATATTGGAATCCATAAGAGAAATGGGGTTTCTACCATAGAGGGAAACAACATTAACCAATACGTGGACTAGTAGGCCGCCACTGTAGGGTTTTGGCTAAAAAGGAAGGAATTAAGTGTTTGAGGTTGTTTTCCCAAACAACTCTAGGTAGGAAGGCGGACTACATTAGGTGTCCTAAAAGGGTGTATATGGAATCCCAAAGGAAGTGTATTTCGATGTCAAAAGACAGTATGTCACTGGGTGGACGGTTTATGATCGAAGGTAGATAATGAGTAGTGGAAGATATGGATGATGCCCTAAGGAGAAAGAGGAATAATTAGAAGTATGCTCGCCAAGGATTCACATCCTCGTGCCTACGTATTCTCATTATGCAATGAGAAAGTCAGAGAAATCGTAGTTCGGAACTACGAGAATAGAGAGAGAGAGATGTTTGTCTAAGCAATAGGGTATCACAAAACGAACACCAAGTCAAGGAACGATTGTGGTACTAGAGTGCAAGGAGTTGTGTGTCACTTGCTGGGGAATCGACAATTTGAGATCAAATCAGGATAGTATCTTGGATCCAAGAGAAGGATATACTCTTAATCAAAGAGCAAGGTAAGAATTTACCAATACGTGGACTAGCATGCCGCCACTATAAGGTAAAGCCAAAAAGAAAAACTGAATTACGTGTTTGGGGTTGTTTGCCCAAACAACTCTTGATTGAAGAGATTGACTGTCATCAGGACGTCCTAAAAGGGTGGACAAGGAGTCCAAGGAGAAGTATGATTGATCTCAAAAGGATGGTATAGATTTCCTGAATGAAGAATGATTGATTGGATAGAAAAGATAAGTTGATAAATAAGATAGCTCACGAAGAAACTGCATTCTCCTGCCTACGTACCCTCATAGTGTAATGAAGAAATCAGAGCTTTCGTAGTTCAGCCCACTAGGGCTGAAAAGAAATTGATTGGAGGCAAAAGAAATGAATGATTGAGTTTGATTAGAATGGAATGATGAATGAAGTAAGACAGTGAAGTGATACGAGACTTGATAGTTGATTGATAGGGATCACACTAAAGTCTATGAATAAAGGCGAACACTTTGAATATTTGGGGCATACGCCCCATATGCAAAGTCGCTCTAGACAAGGGTAGGAGAGACTCCCTCTCATCATTCCTCATTACTTAAGGCTCGTTTCATACAATTTGAATCGTTTTTACCAAGTGTTGACCTTCGATTTGTCTTATATAATCCACTGCTTTGTGTGATTGAGGATGCCTTGATTGAAGATCTTGAGTTGAGTCCTTGAGCTCCACAGCTTGGAAGAAAAGTCTTATTAAGTGACCAAGGGTCTTTTGGCCACTCAATTTAGACTGAGGGATTATACAAGTTCAAAGGATTTAATTAATCAAAATTGCTTTTGATCAATTTAATCGGGGGTTTTGTTTTACTTTTCAAGGGAACTAGTTTTAGATCTAGTCAAAATTAGTAATTGTTAGAAGA